>NW_007250339.1:38478-50795 GCF_000164805.1 Carlito syrichta
GCGAGACTTCATCTCTACAATAAATAAAAAAATTAGCCGGGTGTGGTAGTGCATGCCTGTAGTTCCGGCTATCAGAAGGCTGAGGTGGAAGGGTCGCCGGAGCCCAGCAGGTCGAGGCTGCAGTGGCCGGGAGTGGCCACAGAACTCCAGTCTGGGCAACAGAGTGAGACTTCAATTCAAAAAAAAAAAAAAAAAAAAAAAAGAAAATGTGGTATATATACACCATGGAATACTACTCAACCTAAAAAGAATGAAATCATGTCTTCTGCAGCAATATGGGGTGGAACTGGAGGCCATTATCCTAAGTAAAATAACTCAGAAACAGAAGTTAATTTACTGCATTTTCTCCCTGATAAATGGGAACTAAAAACAAAATGGGTACACATGGCCATACAGAGGGGAATAATAGACATGAAAGAATCCACAAGGTATAAAGTAAGAGAGGAGTGAGCATTGAAACATTACTTATTGAACACAATGTTCACTATCTAGGCAATAGGTACACTAAAAGCCCAGACTTCACCACTATGTAATGCATCCACAATACAAAACCATGGGTGTAGTCCCAAATCCATAAAAATTAAATTTAAAAATGTTATTACTACATGTTTCTTTTTCCATTGAACCCTAATAGACCAAGTAAATAAATCTAGCAATAAAAAGCAAATGTAAGCATACTTCCTTCAAAAAATAAAAAAGAAAGCAAGAAAAATAAAGTTTTTGACTTAAATGGAGAAAAGAATATAGGCAGAGTAATATGACTTGTTTTAAGAGCTGCAAGGACTTTTCTTTAAAAAAAATTGAAAAATGGAACATGAATATAATAAGTATATTCACGTACTAGTCATGATCATATAATATAATGAATAATCAAACAGTCACCCAGATCAAGAAATGGAACACTGTCATAGCCCAGAAACCCACCACATGCCTCTCCCTGGTCATATTCCCTCTCTCATCTCACAAGCAGCAATTATCCTAAATTTTAGGTCATCACTTGATGGCTTTTCTTTACAATTTTGCCATCCACATATGTATCTCTAAATAATATAATTTACTTTTATTTGTTTTGGTACTTTTCTAAATGGAATTGTACCATATAATTCCCTCACATTTTGTTTCTTTCACTCAACATTTTTTTTTAGATTGGTGCTTACTCTACTGTGTAGCCTCAGTTTGCTTCTTTTCATTTGTGTATGGGATTGTATTGTATGAATACACTGGAGCTCATCTGTTCTACTTTTGATAGGCATTTGGGTTGCTTTCAATCTGGGACAATACAAACAATGGAGTTATGGATGCTGTTGCACACATATACTAAAGCACAGGTTTCCCGAATTTTTCAAAGGTAAGGACTGGCAGTAGTGGTAAACTGCCAGGGGAGGGGAGATGGGATTGGCAGTGGAGAAAACTGCCAGGGGAGGGTGAGGGGCACTCCTCATCAACAAGGGTACCTGTATAATGAACATTTGTATACCTAACCCTGTACTGTACCCCACATCTTCAAAATAAAAAATTTAAAAGTTAAAAAAACAAACAAACCTAGAAGTCAGTTGCTTGGTCATAGATAGTATCTTCAATTTTACTAGCTATTGCCAAACTGCTTTTTAAAGTGGTTGCACCAAAATGATTTACTAGATATTGTCAAACTATTTCCCACCAATGGTTCAGGAGAGTAGTACTTGGTCTTGTGAAAATTTTTTGTTTTTTTTGATTTGGAGTCTCACTCTATCGCCCAGACTGGAGTACAGTGGCCGCTCCCAGCCACTTCAGCCTCGACCTGCTGGACTCCGCCGATCCTTTCGCTTCAGCCTTCCAAGTAGCTGGAACTACAGGCGTGCGCTACCACACCCGGCTAATTTTTTAATTTATTGTAGAGATGAGGTCTCACCAAGTTGCCCAGGCGGGTCTCGAGCCCACAGGCTCAGGCAATCCACTCACCTCCGCCTCCCAAAGTACGGGATTACAGGCTGAGCCATCGAGCCCGGCTAAGACTTTTTAAATTTTGCCAATCTAATGGACATGTAGAAAGATTGTACTGTGGATTGAATTTATGTTTCTTTTCTTTTTCTAATGAGATTGGGCATATTTTCATAGTTTTGGGCCATATAATGTTTCCTTTTTTGTGGAGTACCTTGCCTCTTTTTCTATTGAGGTTTATGTATTTCTTATTCATGAAGTCTTTATATATTCTGAATATAAGTTATTTATTCAGTATTGCAAACATCTCTTAGTCTGTAGCTTTTCTTTTGCCTCTCTTTATAGTGTCTTTAGTGAACAGAAGTTCTTCATTTTAATATGGTTAAGTTTACCAATCTTTTCCTTTATTACTTTTTCTTCTTGTGTCTGGTTTTAAATATTTTTCTTTTGCATTTTATTTTTTTCTTTAGAAATGGGATTTCGTTTTGTTGCCCAGGCTGGTCTCAAATTTCTGGGTTCAAGTGATTCTCCCACTTCAGCCTTCTTAGTAGCTGGAACTATAGGAAGACACCACAGCGCCTGGCCAATATTTTTCCTTTATTTCCTAAAATATTTCTCTATCCTAGCCTGCACATATTTTCTGATCTATACTGTCAGCTTACAAAATTATACTTTTGGGCCAGGCACAGTGGTTCACCCCTGTAATCCCAACACTTTGGAAGGCTGAGACAGGATTATCTCTTGAGGCCAGGAGTTCTAGACAAGCAAGACCTCATCTCTACAAAAAATAGAAAACTTAGCTGGGCATGGCAGCATGTGCCTGTAGTCCCAGCAACTGCCTGAGCCCAAGAGTGAGAGGCTGTGGTAATCAGTGGTGAGCCTCTTGCGCTGCAGTCTGTGTGACAGTGAAATCCTGTCTCAAAAACAAAGATTGTACTTTTTTGTCTTTTATTTTTGGATAATTCTTGTGTTAATTTTTGTGTAAGTGCGTGAGATATGGGTCCAATTCTGTATGATTAGCATTATCTGTAAAGGGCCATTTTTTAAAGACTCCCTTTTCTCCCTAATCTACAGTGGCATTTCTGACATAAATCCAGTGTCCATACATGTATTGTTGTCTCCTGGTTCTATTTGTTCTACTAGCTGTAACTCAATACTACACCGTTTAATTAACAGTTTCGCAAATTTCGATATTTTGTAGATGAGAACTCCTATCTTTTTATTCTCCAATAGAGTTTTGTTATTCTTGGGCTTTGTTGTACTAATATAAAAGTTATTGTATTCTTTTGTCAGTTTTCACACAGAAAAAGAAAATGGGGTGATCTTTAGGGTTTTATTGGAATTGCATTGCTTTCTAGATAAATGTGAAGAAATTGGCATTTTTGCAATATATAGCATTTTTACAATATGGAGCTTTCTGTGTATATTTACAATCCATGTACATTGTAAATATTTCAATTTAACTCATATTTTGAAAATGTTTAAAAATTTTCTCCACAAAAGTGTTTTGTCAAATATATATTTTTTAGGTAACAGATATTTCTGATGATGATGATGTAAGTGGTATATTTTTAAAAATTTTATCTCTTTGTTGACGTTATAGAGAAATACAGTTGATTTTTCCATTTTTGATGTTATATTCTGCAATCAATGTGAGCTCACTTATTAAATCCAATAATTTATAGATTCTATAGATTCTTTTAACTATTTGTACAAACCAATACAAATTTAATTAAATAATTATATTATTTGCTGACTGGGCTCAGTGGCTCAGCCTGTAATCCCACGCTTTGGGAGGCTAAGGTGAGTGGATTGCCTGAGCCTGCGGATTCAAGACCCGCCTGGGCAACTTGGCGAGACCTCATCTCTACAATAAATTAAAAAATTAGCCGGGTGTGGTAGCGCACGCCTGTAGTTCCAGCTACTTGGAAGGCTGAGGCGGAAGGATCGGCGGAGCCCAGCAGGTCGAGGCTACAGTGGCCGGGAGTGGCCACTGAAATCCAGTCTGAGCGACAGATTGAGACTCCACCTCAAAATAAATAAATAAATTAAATTAGATTAAATTAAATTGCTTCTCTCTTTCTACCCTTGCAACATTTATTTTTCCTTACTGGGCCAGAACCTTCAATATAAAATTGAATAGCATTGGTAATAGTAGTCTTTTTGGTTGCATAATACCCCTTTCATACTTTAATATTCCTCTTTTTTATGTCTTTATGTTCCTCTTATAAATATTATATACTTAACAATTTTGAAATCTTTATTTGAAGCATTTAGTCCATTTACATTTAATGTAATTACTCATGTACTTAGATTTAGGTTTAATCCACCATCCTATTTTTTTTCTACTTGTCTCACCTATCCTATGTTTTATTGTCCTTTTCTTGTTTGTTTTTGGTCTGATTGACTTCATTGTCTTATTCTATTTTTCTCTTAACTATTAGTTTCTATCATTTTAGTTGTTCCCCTAGAAATTACATTAAAAACCTATAATATACAAAAATAAAATGTTAATTAGTACATTTCACTTCTCTCTAAGGAAGACAGGGATCTTAGAACACTTAAGTTTCATTTGTTTACCTCCTAATATGTTTTATTGTTGTTGTGTATATTAATTATATATTTATATATATGCATGAAGCTTCCACAATACAAAGTTCATAACCAATCTTCTAGATTAGCAACTGCCTTCAGAATTAAAATATCTTTGACTATTGGGTTTTCTTCTTTATATATATGGGGTTTTGCCTTCTTTATTTAGTCTGAAATATTCCTATTCTCTTGTTGGGTCTTCAGTGTCTTTAAATATTTACCGAATGAGTACACAAAATCCAATTAAGATGTTATCAAATCAGTCTAAATGGAAGCTTATAAGGCCTTGAACAAAGGTAATGACAGTGTGGATAAGATGACAAGGAAATATTTAAGAAAGATCAATTAAGGTTTAAGTTTGTGTTCATAAGTTCATGTGAAAGATGGACTACAAACATTCCTTCCATAATGATCTGTATCTTAAATACTTCCAAGAATTTGATGCCAGGAAAAAATTCTTCCCATTTTAATTTTTGTGGTTTTTTCCCTCAGATTAACAAATAAATAATTTTCATTTTTTGTGGGAAGCTAGAAGCACAACTGATTGCTCAATTACAGCACTAACTTAGTTTCTGTGTCTCACTTTGAAATACAAAATGGTAGCTGGGATCGGTGGCTCAGCCTGTAATCCCAGCACTTTGGGAGGTAGAGGTGAGTGAATTGCCCAAGTCCGCAGGTTTGAGACCCGCCTGGGCAACTTGGCGAGACCTCATCTCTACAATAAATCAAAAAAATTAGCCGGGCGTGGTAGTACGTGCCTGTAGTTCCAGCTACTTGGAAGGCTGAGGCGGGAAGATTGCCGGAGCCCAGCAGGTCAAGGCTGCTATGACCAGGAGTGTGCCACTGCCCTCCAGCCTGGTTGACAGAGTGAGACTCCAACTCAAAAAAAAAAAAAGAAAAGAAAAAAGAAATACAAAATGGCTTTTAATATGCTTCATATGCTTTTACATAATTTTAAAATATTTAAACTTTTTCAGTCACTTTTGAAAATACATTAAAAACAATAAATTATAAGGTAGATTGGTTAATAAAATTAAGATAGTTTCAAATATGTCTTTTATTAAGGGTTAATTTAACAACTCAAACAAAATACATATTATGTAAATATAATTGCATGACTTTTGATGAATCATGGTGTAATATTTTATTTAATTTTTATTTTATCCTCAGTTCCATTACTCCCTCCCATGAGTTCTACTCACCTCAGGAAATAATCACATTTAACTCTTTTAGTGTTCCTTTCTGTATTCACCACAATATTTTCAAATAATAGGCTTATATTACATTCAGTTTTAAAAATTTAACTATTAATTCTTTTTTCTTTTATAGAGATGAAAATTTAACTGTCTTATACTTTCTCCCTTATATACACATACATATAATACTTCCTTTTCCTTCATTGTCCCAATATTGTTAATATGATTATGTTCAAATTATTCAAAATTAGATATAAAATGCGATATATGTATATCTTTTTCTTGAATAACTTTTTGTTTTTCTAGAATTTGGTTACCTTGCTGTTCTCATATACATTTTTTGTATACCCTGACTTTTTCCCCTAAGTACTCTTATAAAGATGTGATACAAACAACCTGAGTGTGAGCAAACTATAAGGAATTGAATCTACTCTATATACTTCTCATCAATATCTCTCCTGGAACCCACTAACCTCCTGATTTTACCTGAATGTAGCTTTCATCCTGAGTCTTCTCCTTATTATAACACAGCAAAGTCCCTTTGATCCTGTGTTGCCCTCCTGCTGCCTGGATTTATTGTCTTCTTTTTTGTTGCTTTACTCTCTTGCTTAAATGAAATGTATCTTCCTTCATAAGAAATAATATGTGAAAAGTTGATTTTTGAGAACTTGTATGTTTTCAAATGTCTCATTTTCTTCTGGTACTTGATTAATGATAGCTTCATTACTTAGAATGCTAGGTTGGACTAATTTTTTCTGAAAGTTTTCCAAGTTTTCTTTTACAGCTTCCAATTTTGCCATTCAAAAATGCAGCTACATATGATTACTAATCACTGATCTTTGATCTTCTCTTCTCCCCAGGAGCCATTATTTTTATTTCTTATTTCAGGTTCTGAAATTTTGCAGTTATGTTTGATTTGATGTTATTTTATTCTTTATTCATTTTTAGCCCTCAATAGACCCTTTCCATCTGAAGGGAATGTTCTTCAATTCTTGAAATTGAAGAATAACTTGTATAACTTATGTGATATCATCCCTTTAATTTTTCTATTTTTCCCTCTTACAAGAACTCTTATTAATCCATTCAGATCCTCCAATTTTCTTTTTCTCTTCTATTTTCCATATCTATGTCTTCTTCTTTTTTTTTTTTTAAATTGAGACAGGGCCTTGCTCTGTCACCCAGTGGTGTAGTCATAGCTCACTGCAGTCTTGAACTCCTGGGCTCAATCCTCCATCCTTCCTTGGCACTATAGGCACACACTACCACTACCATGCCTGGCTAATTTTTTTTTTTTTTTTGTAAGGACAGGGTCTCTCTATGTTGCTCAGGTGGGTCTCTAACTCCTGGTCTCTAGTAACCCTCCCGCCTCAGCCTCTCAAAGTGCTGGGATTACAGGCATGAGCCACTACACCCGGCCCATATCTATGTCTTTTTATTATACTTTACATTTCCTAAAATTTACCTTCCAAGTTGAATGTTTTATTTATATTTTTACAAGCTATCATTTTCAAACTATCTTATTGATTCAATTCCACAAACATTTGTGGTGTATTTATCATATGAAAGTTACTGTATTTGGAGTTAGTCGTGAAGCAAAAACAAAGATTTAAATAATCTCATAATTCAAAAAGTTTATAATCCACAAATGTATAAGTATTTAGAAAATAAAAGCTAAATTAATTTGAGTTAACAAATCTGAAAGTAGAGAAGGAAGAACTGTCCTGTCATCAATATTATTCTCATGTCTACATTAGAAGTACAACTAATGAGAATATCAGCAAGTTAATTTTAAAAATATTACTAGTGATCATATTAGGAAGGCAGACAAATTTTTCATTCAGATTGACACTACTCAAGATAAAACTTTGATTGACATTAGTTCAGTAATTTTAATATATATCTCAGAGCCTGTGTTAGATATAATGAGCATAAAGTTAAATTCTGGAGAAAATATATTCCATCCTGTTACAGAATATTTTGAGATCAAATAATAGTGCTCTTAAAAAAGTGTAGGATGTTCAGCTACTAGCACACCCTACATGAAGAAATGATTCAATTGGTTTTTTTACTGGTTAAAAAAGAATCTTCCAACCAAGGTCACATATGGGATTATTCACAAGTCTTAAATCTAGTAATAGAATGGATAATGGAAACGCAAGAAGGGATATTTCACAGTTTTGACTCAAAATGTCTGAGCAGCATTTATAATAGAGCAACATAAAAGAATTGCTATTTGACACAAACAGCAGGAAACTCTGATCCACTTTTCTCAGTATTATGGAAGCAAGACAGGGTTCTAGAAAAGGAAGTTGAAAGACAGGGCTGTTTGGCTCTGAGAAAACCCACTCAAGTAAATAGTGGCTTTTCATGCCTCAGGGTCCAGAAGGGAATGCTAGCTGAAATCATTGGGTGGATGGGCACACTGTTTTGTCTGCAGATATAAAAGATGCTCCCCCATGGGATGTGCTGTCATTTGACATTGTTAAAGAAAGACTAACTGTTCTGTAGCTACTATTCTTACCTGGGCTTTTCTGTTTCAAGGATCCCTCATCACTGGGCCCCGGTCTTGGGAGTAGCTTTGAGAAAGTGGTACAGCACAAAGCTTTATTGAGCTTTTGTGATCACCATCTACAGCACTGTGTCTGTGTTACAGCAAGCCCAGGCTCTGTCAAAAAATAAACCTGCACTAGGACTGTGGACAGTAAAATGAAGAATGCTTCTGTATGTCTAAAATAAGTGGATTAAGCAACTTATTTCATTGGTTTAACTGAATCAAACTTCTGTAAAAATAATCCAAACAGCTATGTGGCAATTGGCGGGATGCACACCATAAAAACTGAGTGGTTCATGCGTGGTTTGTATGTTTAATGAATTTTTTCCTTCAAAACATTATTTTTGTACCTTAAAAGACCAACACAGTGTTTGGCACAGCACAAGTGATCCATAAACACTTGTTGAATGAGCTAGCTCTGAGACGTCTCGGGCTAAGCAATTTAGTTCCACTCTCACAACCTGCTATGCTAAAAATCTGCTTGACTGATTCCACATGACACTTATGAGACCTTTCCTGTCTTCATATTGCATTTCATCAGTTCCTATTAGGTTCAAAGAAAAGAGGCAGAATTAGTTCTTGATCAAATATTTATGGAACATCTACCATATTCCAGGTACTGTTAAACTCTAATGCATTATTTGCCCTACAATAGCTTACTGCCTCAGAAGAGATAAGATATATACACATAAACACAGTCTCAGAAACACAGATCTTTAACTAATAAACACATTTAAGTGCAATCGTTAGGCCTCAAATACTATATATGGTTCTAAGTCTCTTGTTTAATGCTTAATGTTGTTTAATGTTGAGGCTAAAATAACCCTAGGCTACCCCTGGCCATGAGTAACAGTCTTTCCTCAGGGTTCTCTGCTAAATATTTCTAGAAAAGTCCTGGAGTTGCTGTGGTATGTTATCTCCATTTGCGTTTTCTCCAGTATATTCTCAATTTTATTTTTATTTATTTATTTATTTTTTTGAGTTGGAGTCTCACTCTGTCGCCCACACTGGAGTGCAGTGGCCGCTCCCGGCCACCGCAGCCTCGACCTACTGGGTTCTGGCGATCCTTCTGCCTCAGCCTTCCAAGTAGCTGGAACTACAGGCACACGCTACCACACCCGGCTAAGTTTTTTGATTTATTGTAGAGATGAGTTCTCACCAAGTTGCCCAGGCGGTTCTCGAACCCACGGGCTCAGTCTCCCAAGGCATGGGATTTCAGGCTGAGCCACCGAGCCTGGCTTTTTTTTTAAAAAATTCTTTTTTTTTAAATTATAAAGATGTGGGGTACTATTCAGGGTTAGGTATACAAATGTTGATTATGCAGGTACCCTTGTTGATAAGGTATGCCCTTCCCTCCCTTAGCAGTTTCCCTCAACTGCCAATCCCTTTCTTATAGTATTATAATTGTTCAAGGTCCGTTTATGAGTGAGAACATATGGTACTCTGTTCTTCGCTTCTGTGATAGATCACCGAGTATGATTGACTCCAGATCCATCCAAGTTGCTGCGAAGTCCATATATCTGTCCTATTTATGGCTGCATTGTGTATATGTACCACATTTTTTTAATCCAGTCCAGCTTCAATGGACAATATGGTTAGTTCCATGTTTTTGCTATTATGAATAGAGCTGCAACAAACATGCGTGTGCAGGTATCTTTTTTGTAGAATGATTTGAGTTTCTCCGGGTATATTCCTAATAGAGGAATTGCTGGGTCATATGGAAGGTGAATTTCTCATTCTTTCAGAAATCGCCACACTGTCTTCCGAAGAGGTTGCACTAATTTGCATTCCCACCACCTGTGTAGAAGCATTCCTTTTTTTCCGCATCCTCACCAGCATTTGCTGTTGTTTGTTTTATTAATGATGGCCATTCTTACCGGGGTTAGGTGGTATCTCAATGTGGTTTTGACTTGCATTTCTCTGATGATAAGTGAGGCTGAGTACTTTTTCATATATCTGTTGACAGCTCATATGTCTTCTTTTGAGAACTGTCTATTCATATCTTTTGCCCACTTTGTGATAGGGCTGTTTGTTTTGTTTCCTTTCAGCACATTTGAGTTCCTTGTAGATTCTAGATGTTAGGGCTTTGTCAGACATACAGTTGGCAAATATTTTTTCCCATTCTGTGGGCTGTCTCCCTGCTCTCTTAATAGTTTCTTAGGCTTTGCAGAAGCTCATCAGTTTGATGAGGTCCCAGTTGTGTATCTTATTTCTTAAGGTACTGGCCTTTAGGGTTCTGAATAGGAACTGGTTGCCAGTTCCAATTTTCATAAAGTTGTCTCCTGCGTTTTCTAAGATTCTTATAGTTTGAGGTTTTATGTTTAGGTCTTTGATCCATTTAGAGTTAATTTTTGTGCATGGTGATAGGTAGGGGTCCTATTTCAATCTCCTGCATGTGGTCAGCCAGTTTTCCCAGCACCATTTACTGAATAGGTTCCCCTCTCCCCAGTGGTTGTTGTTGGAGGCTTTGTCAAAGATGAGTTGGTTGAGGAATTGAGGCTTTGCTTCAGGAATCTCCATCCTGTTCCATTGGTCTACGTGTCTGTTCTTGTACCAGTACCAGGCTGTTTTGATTACTGTAGCCTTATAGTAAAGTTTGAAGTCTGGAAGTGGGATACCTCCTGCTTTGTTTCTTTTGCTAAGGATTGTTTTGGCTATTCTTGGTCGTTTATGTTTCCATATGAATTTCTGTATTGTCATTTCCAGGTCTGAGAAGAATGATGTTGGTAACTTGATGGGATTTGCATTGAATCTGTAGATTGTCTTTGGTAGGATGGACATTTTAATAATGTTGATTCTTAGTTTCCATGAGCATAGACTATTTTTCCTGCCGGAGTCTGGGTTCAAGGGCTCAAATAAGTATGATAAATGAATTGTAACTATATCCTAACACACAAGTCACAATACAAATCATAGTAACTGGGACAAAACAACATCCTGGAAACTCTAACTGTTAATCAAAAAAGCAACTCTACCAAGCAATTATATATCCACACCTGATGTTCAAGGTCTTACTCATGACTCCTTGACACGCTCAAAAAGTTCTTTACAGACATTAAACAGAGCACTTCCTGTTCTCATTGTGAATCTTCTAACCATAACACTAGATTAAGCGGCAGCGAGGCCTAGCACTAGAAGGTCAGGGACATAGCCAGATAGGGGAATAAGTAAAATAGAAGCAACCTTTTCTTGTAAAATACCCTTTGACTTCTATGTATGGAGCAATGAATGACGTGAATTGGAGTTTTGCTTTTCGCCTTCAGACTGTACAGAATTTTCCGGCTACATCAATAACAAAAATAGAAGAAGCAAGGGTTTCAGCTGTCCAGGCTCACTTTGCCCAGGGTCTTCAGCCCCCTCAGCTTTGTTAGCAGGCAGGCCTCCATGGCTGGCTCCCAACATTTTCCATTTGTTTGTGTCTTCTTGCATTTCTTTGAGCAGTGTTTTGTAGATCTCATTGTAAAGGTCTTTCACTTCTCTGGTTAGGAAGATGCTGAGGTATTTCATTTTTTTTTCCTGGCTATTGTGAATGGGATTGTGCTTTTTTTTGCATCTCTGCTTGCTTGTTGTTGGTGTATAGGAATGCAACTGTCTTTTGCACGTTTATTTTGTACCCTGAGACTTTGCCAAAGTCTTTTATCAGTGCAAGCAGGTTTTTGGACAGATTCTCTTGGATTTTCAAGGTATAGGATCATATCATCAGCAAAGAAAGATAACTTGACTTCCTCTTTTCCTATTTGGATACCCCTGATTTCCTTCTCTTTTCTGATTGCCTGAGCTAGGACTTCCAACACAATGTTGAACAAGAGGGGTTTGAGTGGGCAGCCTTGTATTGTTCTAGTTTTCAGGGAAATGTTTCCAGTTTCTGTCCATTTAGCAATATGTTAACTGTGGGTTTATCATGGATGGTGCTATTTTGAGATATGTTTCTTCTATTCCTAGGTGTTTGAGGGTTTTTATCAAGAAGGGATGTTGGATTTTATCAAAAGCTTTTCTGCATCTAATGAGATAATCATGTGGTTCTCATTTTTACATCTCTTTTTTTTTTTTTTTTTTTT
>NW_007250339.1:50953-54817 GCF_000164805.1 Carlito syrichta
GCCTTCCAAGTAGCTGGAACTACAGGCACGTGCTACCACCCCCGGCTAATTTTTTGATTTATTGTAGAAATGAGGTCTCACCAAGTTGCCCAGGTGGGTCTTGAACCTGTGGGCTCAGGCAATCCACTCACCTCCGCCTCCCAAAGGCATGGGATTACAGGCTGAGCCACCGAGCCTGGCTACGTCTCTTGATGTATTTAATTACATTTATGGTCTTGTGAATGTTGAACCAGCCTTGCATCCTAGGTATGAAGCCTTCTTGGTCATGGTGGATGATTTTTGAGATGTGCTTTTGGATCCAATTTGCTAGAATCTTGTTGAGGATTTTTGCATCTATATTCATAAGGGTTATTGGCCTGTAGTTCTCTTTTTTGTTGGATCTTTACCTGGTTTGGGTATCAATGTGATGTTAGCTTCGTAAAATGATTTGGGGAAAATTCCATCTTTCTCAATTGCCTGAGATACTTTCAATGGGATTTGTATCAGCTCCTCCTTGTACGTTTTGTAGAATTCTGCTGGAAAGCTGTCTGGTCCAGGTCTTTTTTTAGTAAGTAGTTTTCGTATGACAGAGTCAATTTCCTGGGCTATTATTGGTCTATTTAGTATCTTATTGTTTCAACCTAGGGAGGTTGTGTGATGTCAGAAGGTCCTCCATTTCATTTAGGTTATCAAGTTTGTTTCCATATAGGTTTACACAGTAATCTCTGATAATCTTTTGTATTTCTTCGGGGTCAATTGTGATTTGATCTTTTGTATTTCTGAATGTGTTTATTTGGGCTTTTTCTCTCTTTTTCTTGGTCATTCTGGCTAGGGTCCCATCAATCTTGTTAATTCTTTCAAAGAACCAGCTTTTTGTTTTGTTGGTGTTTTCTATGATATTTTTGTCTTCTCTGTCCCGTATTTGGGTTCTTATTTTTGTGATTTGGATTTTTCTCCTAAACTTGGGGTTTTAGTGGTCTTCTCTTTCCTGTTCCCTTAGGTGATTTGTTAAGCTCTCCACTTGTGATCTTTCCATTTTCTTGATGTGTGCCTGTAGAGATATAAATTCCCCTCTTAGAACTGATTTCATCACATCCCAGAGGTTTGGGTAAGATGTTTCTTCATTTTCATTTATTTCCAGGAATCTTTCAATTTCTGCTTTGATTTCCAGTAGTTGTTCAGCATCATTCTGTTTAGTTTCCATGTCTTTGTGGGCTTTGGGGAAATGTTGTTGATGTTGATATTTATTTTTATTCCACTGTGGTCTGAGAATGTGCATGGCAGGATTTCAACCTTATGGAATTTTTTTATGCTTGATTTATGGCCAAGGATGTGATCAATCTTGGAGTATGTTCCATGTGGAAATAAGTAGAATGTATATTCTATGGTTGTTGGGTAGAATAATCTGTAGGTATCTATTAAGTCTTTTTGGTTGAGTGTCAAGTTTAGGTTCTGAATCTCCTTGTTGATTTTTGCCTTGATGATCTATCTAGGGCTGTGAGTGGGGTATTCTAGTCCCTTGCTATAATAGTGTTAGAGTCAATATCTTTTTTTTTTTTTAGTTTATCTAGTAGTTGCTTTATAAATGCTGGCGCTCCTGTGTTGGGTGCATATATGTTTAGGATGGATATTTCTTGTTGATGGGTTGAAGTTTTTATCATTATGTAGTGTCCTTTTGCATCTTTTTAAGTTTTTGATAGCTTAAAAGTTGTTTTGTCTGATATTAAGATTACAACTCCTGCCTCTTTTTGTGATTCATTTGCCTGGAAACTCATTTTCCATCCTTTAACCTTGAGTGTGTTTGTGTCCCTTGAAGTGAGATGAGTTTCCTGGATGCAGCAAATAATTGGGTCACGGTTTCTTATCCAGTCTGCCATTCTGTGTCTTTTCACTGGTGCATTTAGTCCATTCACATTCAGGCTAATTATTGAAATGTGATTGTTTATCCCTGTCATGAAGTTCTTATAAAATTTTTTCTTTGCTTGTTTTCTTTTGGCTTTGGGGTTAATGTATGTGTGTGTTTTCAAGTTTCTTATTGTGCTGTATTCTTTTTTGATTCTGTGCTCTGCTGTTCTCTTGGGAAGTGTGTGGTCATTCTTATTTTTTTTCTTTCTTCTGTGCTTAATACCTTTTTAAGTGTCTCCTATAGAGCTGGTCTGGAAGCTGCATAATCTCTTAGGGATTGGAGGTCTGGGAAGGATTTTAATTCTCCATCACTGATGAAGCTGAGCTTGGATGGTTAGAACATTCTTGGTTTAAATTGTTTATCTTTGAGGACTTTGAATATAGGGCTCCAGTCCCTCTTGCTTATAGTGTTTCTGCCAATAGATCTGCTGCTATTCTGATTAGTTTTCCCTGGTAGGTAGTCTGACCTTTTCTCTCTTGCTGCCTTTAGTTTTTTTTCTTCCGTGTCTACTTTGTGTAGGCGAATTACTATGTGTCTAGGAGTTGGTCTTCTCATTTCATGTCTTGTTGAGGTTCTCTGTATCTCTTGTGCTTGACTGATCACATCTCTGGTGAGATGGGGAAAGTTTTCTTGGATTGCCTCCTAGAATACTTGCTCCAAGTTGTTCTCCATTTTGCTTCCTTCTTCTGGGATACCAATCAAGTGTAGGCTTGGCCTCTTGATATAATCCCACATCTCTTGTAGGCTTTGTTCTTTCTTTCTGAGTCTTCTATCTATGTTGTTTGAAGATCGGATTAATTCCATGTTCTGGTCTTCAAGTTCTGAGATTCTTTCTTCAGCAAGATTAATTCTGCTTTCCATGCTTGTCATCTTGTTATTTATTTCCTGGATGAAATTTTTATTGCCAAAATATCTGTTACAAGTTCTTTTAGTGTTGCATCATATCTTTCTTGAGTCTCATTCACTCTTTCCATCCATTACTTAATCCTTGTCATATTCTGGGGACAGTCATTGGTGGCTTCCATTGTTTGGGCACCAAGGTCTAATTTTTCAAGAGTTTTGTCTTTGATACACTTGAAATTGCCTGAGGTCTTCCTTTGGTTTTTCCTCATTTGTGACATATCTCTTGTTTTTCTCTTTAGTTCTGTTATTCAGTGTCAGTGGGAGAGGATCTCCCTTCTGATGTTTGCTCAGTCCTCTATTCTTCCCTGATCTGGGCTCTGGATTTGTTCTATTTTGAAATAGGATGGTGGATGTAGTTTCTGAAATTCGAATAAAGTGGGGGATGGGACACTAGGAATCAGAAACTATTTGCAAATTAAAATGTTCACTTATTGTGGTATGTGTTTCCTGAGACTCACTCCTTACCACCATTCTATATGATGATGCAAAGCAGAAACCAATGCAAAAGCAACTCAACACATACACACACACCCCAAAACAAATTGGAATAACAACAAAACAAAACAAACAAAACCAACAAAAAACTCCAAGAAAACTAAACACAAACATACATGCCTAGCACCAAGTGAATAGAGAAGAAAAACAGAAAGACTGAAGGGGAGAAAAAAAAGGGGGGGAGGGATTCAGGTCAAACTCTCACACATATGTTGACACATCCCTTAAACTATAAAAAAATGAATATAAAAAAATCCAGAAGAACAAAAGAGCAACAACCACCACCAACAACAAAATCGAAAGATGAACACTCAATCATTCACATACACACATAAACAGAAAGCAACAAAGAAAGAAACAAGAAAAGAAAAAAAAATCGTGGGTGGGATGCAGATCAAACCCACACATACACATCCATGCACAAAGGAAAAATATTTTTTAAATAGATGAACTAACTGTCAAAAAAATGTTTAATTAAAAGAAAATTGAAGCCAGGCTCGGTGGCTCAGCCTGTAATCCTGTGCCTTTGGGAGGCTGAGGTGAGTGGATTGCCTGAGCCCGCGAGTTCGAGATCCGCCTGG
>NW_007250339.1:54837-106892 GCF_000164805.1 Carlito syrichta
TAGCTGGGTGTGGTAGCGCTCTCCTGTAGTTCCAGGTACTTGGAAGGCTAAGGTGGAAGGATCGCCAGAGCCCAACAGGTTGAGGCTGCAGTGGCCAGGAGCGTGCCACTGCACTCCAGCCTGGGTGACAGAGTGTGACTCCAACCCCCCCCCCAAAAAAGTTGAAAATAAAAAAAAAGAAAACCTGCCCTCCTGAGGCAGGCTCTGTAATTGTTCCTCTAATCAGGTCTCCTGCAGAGCCACCTCTTTCACTTTCTCCTCAGGAAGCAAAGCAGAGAAGGAAAGGCAGTGGAGGTGGGTGGGACTGCTGTCCTCCCCTCCTACTCTCTTATTGTCAGACTGATCTCCTCCTGTGGGAAGGTATGGGGTTGTCTCTTCCCCAGGTATCTACTCTCACCAGGGGTGCCTCAGGCAGGCCTATCCTGGAATGGAGTTCTCCTGTTGCAATTGTTGTTCAGGCTCCACATGGGTTTGTCCCTCTCAGTTGTGGCCCAGCTGTGTGGGTCTGACATTCAGAGGACTGCTGGGAAGGAGGGGTTTTGGGTCAGAGGACTGCTGGGAAGGAGGGGTTTTGGGAGGTTGACACTTCCCAGTCCCACTAATTGGACTCACCACTGATCTCTTTGGAGCTCTTCTCGTCCTTTTCTGGTCACACCCTTTGTCCCATGGCTGGATCAAGGTAAGGGGTTGGGTACCTGGAACTCAGCACTTGTCAGGACCCTCAGCACTTGTCAGGACCCTCTGATCTCTTTGGAGTTCTTCTCGTCCTTTTCTGGTCACACCCTTTGTCCCATGGCTGGATCAAGGCAGGGGGGTGGGCACCTGGAACTCAGCACTTGTCAGGACCCTCTGAAGTTTGTGCTCTTAGGATATTCCCTCTGAGTCACGATCAATCCCTGAGTAGTTGATTCATCAGTCACAGAGATTCGGTCTGTTGGTCGGTGGTGAGCAAGTCAGAACACTTTCCTGCCCTGCCTTCAAGATGGTGGTGGGGAGCCTGTCTTATCCTCTTCCGTGGGAACTTGCTTCTGGACTCCATCTGCAGCCCCTGCCAGAGCCCTGCCAGGTGCTGAAGTAGTGAGGCAAAGCCGGGAGCAGTATCTCTTCTGCTTTAATGGTGAGAGAGAGCCTGGGGCGATAGCTTCCCCCATTGCTTTTTCAATCAAAGGAAAACTTCTGTCCACTTAAAAAAAAAACAATGGTGCTCCACTTCTGTAGCCAAGGAAGAGCCAGGGCAAAGCAAACAAGCTGGAGCACCAGCTGTTGCCAGTGGCCTGGCCACCAGCTCACAAACCCCACTTAGTTTCTCCCAGCATTTTCTTCCCAGGGAGGGTTTGTTGATTTAAAAAGAAGAAAAAGAAAAGAAAATGACACTTGACTTCTGTGTCCCAGGAATCGCTAGGATCCAAGCCCAGTTGCTGTGGCACCAGGCGCTGCACCAGGAGAGCCCTGGCTGCTAGCTCCCTAGCTCTCACTCCATCAGCCACTCATAAGCCCACTTGCTCACCAGCATGCACACAAAATTTTTCATATACTCACTCACTCACACGGGGACTCGCATAGTCCGAATGCTTCGGCCGTCATCTTCCTGACCTCTCTCATATTCTCATTTTTCATCTGCCTGCTCTGAGCCCCAGGAGGTTGACTCCTCCCAGTCCCACTAATTGCACCACTCAGTTTTCGTTCTCAGCTGGCTTCTGGTTAGGTTGGGCCAACAAGATGCAATGGTAGAAGATGGGAGAGGGGAGTGAAGAGAGAATGGATGGTATGTTTATTCACCCCTCTCCCTCTCTGCCTGGGAGCTGTTCTCAACTATAGGTCCTATCTCAAGACCCACCATCCAGCTCACATGAAGCTGTGGTAACATCAATAATCCTTTGCCTCTTGTGATGGTTAATTTTATGTATCAACTTTATTGGGCCACATGATGCCTAAACATTTGATCCGACCTTATTCTGGGTATGTCAGTGAGAAGGTTTCTAGATGAGATTAACATTTGAATTGGTAGTCTAACTAAAGCAGATGGTCTCTTCAAAGTGGGTAAACCTCCTTCAGTCAATTGATGACAAGGATATAACAAAAAGATTGAATAAAAAGGAGCTTCTGCTGTCTGACTGCTTGAGCTGGGACATCAATCTTTTGCCTTTGGACTCAGACTCGGACTGGAACTTACATCATTGGCTCTCCGGGGTCTCTAACTTGCCAACTGCAGGTCTTCTTAGCTTCCATAATCATATGAATCAATTATTTATAGTAAATCCCAGATAGATAAATAGATAGATACCTTATGTTGATTCTGTTTCTCTGAAGAACCCTGATTAATCTACCACTTCAGACCCAGAGATGATAGCTGTTGTCAGCCTCTGGCTGCCTCAACATTCTTTGCTGGTTCTCTAGCTCTATTCACACCTCTGTAAATAGTCCCTTCAGTAAAATTTCTCAGAATCCCAGTTGAATATGCCATTTTTTTTTTCTGCTGGAAACCTGACTGATACAATTGCCCATAATCATCTTCTCATTCACTGTGCCAGCCAGAAAGGTACAAGCGTTCAGATACCCCTAGCTCAAAAGGCATACTAAGACCCACTTATAAAACTGCTGGCCTTCAAACACCCGAACCCACTCATCTAGGTTTGCTCAACAATGCCCCCTCTCCCTCACTTGAGTGAAGGCTTGGCTTTGCGTAGGAAATGAAAGAATCTGGATAGTTAATTTAATATAACAGAGTTAGTTCTCCAATGTAGAAGGGCCAGAGAAGCAACAGATGTATAAAGATTTGATTTTACAATTATGCATCACTTGACAAAAAGGATACATTCTGAGAAATGTGTCCTTAAGTGATTTCATAGTTGTGTGGACAAAGAATGTAACTTACACAAAAATAGATGGTGGAGTCTACTACATACCTAGGCTATATGAGATGGCCTATCGTTCTAAGGCTCCAAATCCATACAGCATGTGATTGTACTCAGTACTCTAGACAACTAAAATACAATAGTAAAGATTTGTGTATCTAATCATGTCTGAACACAGAAAAGGTATAGTAAAAATAAAGTATATTTTTTAAAGGGTACACCCGTATATAGCACCAACCACAAATGGAGCTTTCAGGACAGGAGTTTGCTCTGAGTCAATGAGTAAGTAGTGAGTGAATGTGAAGACCTAGCATATTACTGTACAGCACTGTAGACTTTATAAAGACTGTACACTAAAATTGTTTAAAATTTTTTCCAGTAATAAATTAACTTTAGTTCACTGTAATTTTTTAATTTATAAATGTTTTAATTTTTTAAAAAACTTTTTGACTATTTTGTAATAACACAGCTGAAAACACAAACACATTGGATAGCTATACAAAATATTTTTTTCTTCATATCCTTATTCTATAAGATTTTTTCTACTTTTAAAAGAATTAACCTCCTTTTTTACTTTTTAAACATTTTGTTAAAAAATAAGACACAAACACACACATTACCTTAGGTTTCCACAGGGTCAGGAGCATCCATATCTGTCCATATCTGTCTTCCTCCTGCACATCTTGTCCCACTGGAAGGTCTTCAGGGGCAATAACACACACAGAGCTGTCATCTCCTATGATAACAATGCCTTCTTCTGGAATGTCTCCTGAAGGCCATACCTGAGGCTGTTTTACAGTTAACTTTTTTCATATCAGTAGGAGAGCAGTCTAAAATAATGATTAAAATATAGTATAGTAAATACATAATCAAATAACTGTTGCTTATGATCAATATCAAGTATTATGTAACGTATGTGCTATATTTTCGTATAATTGTGTGTGCTATATTTTTATGCAATGGGCAGCACACAATAGGTTTGTTTATACCAGCATCACCACAGACAAGTGAGCAATGTGTTTCACTACAACATTACCATGGCTATTTTCAGTTTCGTTATAATCTTATGGGACCACTATCATATATGTGGTCCATTCATGGCTGAAATATCATTAGGCTGCACATGACTAGATTCAAATGTAAAATGATAGTAGGTTACTCAAATTCAGGACCACCTACTCTGTCTTAATTGTATTTGGAAATAGGATAATAAGATGAAAGACAGTGAGATGTAACTGAAATAATCCTGTTTTTTTGTTTGGGCTACATTATGAGTTTTTTAAACTCATAATAACAGACTTTTGTCAGTAGGTTTTATATTGCAGTCATTTTTAATAACATTATTTATTGTAAAAACGTATTCTTTGTTCCAAACAACTGACTTTTATACTTTTGTTATGGGATTTCCCTTGAATCACAATTATTTGTTTTTATTTCCAGAGTAGTATACGTGTGCTCACAAGCAAAATCTTAATCTTATTTATTACTTTATCTCCAAAGCCTCAATCTTTCTGATACATAAAGCATCATAAGCATTTATTAAATTGAAGAAAAGATAAATAAATGACAATGAATCTTGAAATGTAACTCATTTGTAAATTGAGGACTGTCTGAAACTACTGCTGTCCCTTGGGTGACCAGGGAATAATACCATCAGATTCTTCTCTCTGCTATAAAGGTCCTGTCTGTCACCTATTTCCAGGCCATTTTCTACCTAGTATATGGTAGACTCCTTTGAAATTGATTAGCAGTCTGTGAAATTACCCAAACATTCTGTGGTAAGTTGTTCTTTTACTGCCCATGGTTTACAAACTGTCTTGTACAAATATTAACAAAAGTTTAAAGTTTTCAAACCTTCACCTACAAGCATATGAATCCTAATATATTCCCTCATTCTTCAAACTTGCACATCTGCTCAGGAGAATTCATAGTTCCTGTAACACAGAGAAATGATTCTTTTGCCTCTCTCTGCTTATTTTTTATATAGAAAATTGATGACTCGGTGACAAACTTAAGAATTTTAAGTCCCCAAGAAAAATTTCAAAACAGTCCTCTTTATCCCTTGCAATATAGGACTACTCTTGCAGTATCTTTTCTTATGAAGGGAGAAAATGGAAGCAACTTTTTCCTGAATTTTGATGTTTACTCCAAGCAGAAATATCAGTGTAGGTAACTCTCAGCAGGCTGGAATATCTATATGCAACATTTGTCACTCCTTTGGTTTATAGAGTTTAGCAAAAGGGAATTTTATAAGCAACGTCAAGTGGAGGCACAGAGAATTCTAACAATTCTCTGGAACTGCTTCTTGTTGAATTGGAAGTATTTTCAAGTATTAGTAGCCTAAGTAACTGATAAAATGTCAGTGGCTTCATGAACAGACACTTCTCAAAGGAAGGCATACAAGCAGCCACAAACAACAACAACAAAAAATGCTCAGCATCACCAATCATCACAGAAAGGCAAATCAAAACTACAATGCAATATCATCTTCCACCAGTCAGAATAGCTATCATTAAAAAGTCAAAAAAGCAACAGATGTTGGCAAGACTGTAGAGAAAAGGGAACGGCCATACACTGTTGGTATGCATGTAAGCTAGTTCGACCCCTGTGAAAAACAGTTCAGAGATTTCTCAAAGAACTAAAAATAGTTACCATTTAATCCAACAATCCCACTTCTGGGAATATATCCAAAGGAACATACATTGTTCCACCAAAAAGACACCTGCACTTGTATGTTTATCACGGCACTACTCACAATACCAAAAACAGGAAACCAACTCATATCCAGTCCATCACTCATTAAAAAATCAGTGATGGACTGGATAAAGAAAATGTGGTGCATATATACCACGGAATACTACACAGTCATAAAAAAAGAATGAAGTTATGTCCTTTGCAGCAGCATGGATACAGCTGAAGACCATCAGTTTAAGTGAATTATCACAGAAATAAAAAATTAAATACTGTATGTTCTCACTCATAAGTGGGTACTAAATATTGGGCATACACAGGCACAAGGATGGGAACAGCGGACACCAGACACTACACAGGAAGGAGGGAGGAGGAATAAGGGAAAGAAAACCACCCGCTGGGTACCAGGCTCACCACCAGGGGAAAGGAACCCAAAAGAAGACCAAACCTCACCTTCGAGCAATTTACCTATGTATCAAAACCCCATGATTCTAAAATAAAATGATTTCGAAAATGTCAGCAGGTTTATCCAATAGGAGTTTATTTCTACTCACTTACTAGTTAAATAAAGGTTTTTATTTTCTGGTAGGTGAGCGGATTTCCCACAGTGGTGATTCAGGAACCCAAGCTCCCTCCATATTGTGGCACTTCCATCCAGTAGGACCTCAGAGTCCTCGGAAACCAGCAACCAACTGGAGAAAAACATGGAGTGTATTGCTTTAGACCTTCTAGTTGATGTGCCCTGCTCACATTTTATTATGGAGAGCTTGGCCACATGGCTGCACCTAAATCCAAGGAGGCTAGAAAACCTGGGCCCTGGCTGGGCAGCTCTTTCCCGGTGACAATTTTTCACTGGAAAAGAACACAGATGTTTCAGTAACTGACTCAGCTATAACAAGTATAGGCACAGGTGACGTAACTCCAAATATAATTATTCAGTGACTTAGAGTGAGGAAAGACGCAGGAATTAAATCTGGAACTAAAAACGAGATATCTTCGGCCCCTTGCCCCTTTACTATGGACAAGTTCTGGTACTGGTGTTATCTCTTAAGAGTGGGAAACCCAAATATTCCTCCTCCCAAGCTGTAGAAGGCCTATATTGGAAACATTAGTTTCCTTCCCACCCCTATAATTCCCTCTTAGAGAACTAGCTGCTCCTTATTCTGATAAAGTCTAATGATATAGGTCCAGCTGGGTAATCAGGGGCCTAATGTCTTGCTCCTTCCACTCATAGTCACAGTTGAATAGAACAAGTTTGGATACTAGTCCAAGCTGAGTCCTTCAGATACTGTCTCCCAGAAATTAGGAACTGTGATTCAGATATATTTAGTTGGTCTGTGTTGAGTGCTTAAACTCCCAGGTAAAATAAATCTGGGACTGGCCATCTGTGTTTTAGCCCATGTTGCAGCTATTCAGGAAGTTAATCTGGAGGTAGAGGTAGGGAGTGGGAATGTAGACTAAGGGAGTACAAAGAAACTGAGAGACTCAGAGATGAGTAGCATTGGGTCCTGACATTCTAGCTCCTACATTATTTCTCAGGGGTTTCACAGTTTCATGTGATGCTTCTGTATTTTTCAAGAAGATATTCTGAGTTGAAGCTAGTTTGGCTGACTTGGTTATTTGTGGTCAAATTATTTTCTACTTTGTTGCAAAGGCCAACCTCCTTGAGGACAATAATGACAATAATGGAGTCTAACTGTAAAGTAAAGCTTATGTATGGCATTTATTACTAAGTACCAGAAATAAGACCGAATTTTAACATTTAAAATGAGTTTCTTATATATATAGCTTCTACTGTGGTTGGATCTCACTTTGTGACCCAGTCTGACAGTCTCTTAATTTAGGTGTGTACACCATTTAAATTTAATGCAATTTTTAAATTTTATTGGGTTTAAACTATTCATTTTGCTATTTGTCTCTCTGTCGCGTATATCATGGTGACTTTTTTTTCTTTTTCCTTTCTTCTTTTAAATTAAGCCATCGTTTTTCAGAATTCCATTTTATTTCCACTATTGTGATCCTCCTTTGTTTTACTTTTTAGTACTTAATCTAAGGTTTATAATATATATTTTTACCTTATCACAGGCTATCTTCAAATAATATATTGCAAAAAATATTTAATTTAGGAGCTTCACAATGGTATACTTTCATTTCTACCTCCTATCCTTTATACTACAATTGACTTCTATGTATGTTATAACCCCAAAATATGTTGTGTTAATTTTTCTTTAAGCATTCAAGTATATTTTAGAAAAATATTTAAAATAATAAACCATTGTCTTTCTACTCTTCCACACATTTTTCATTTCTGGTGCTCTTCACTCCTTTATTCTTGTGCATAGATCCAATTTTTCATCCAATATTATTTTTCTTCTGCCTAAAGAACTTTCTTTAGAATTCTTATAGTGAAGTTCTGTCATCAATGAAGTTTCTTAGCTTTTGTTTTTCTGAAAAAGCTTTTAGTTTGCCTTCATTTTTGAAAGATATTTTGCACAGTACAAAATTCTAAGTTGACACTTTTTATCTTTCAGTACTTTAAAGATGTTACCCCACCATCATTTATCTTACATTCTTTCCAACAAGATGTCTGATGTCATTCTTATCTTGGTTCTTCAGCACATCATGTACTTTTCTTCCTCTGGCTTCTTTTAGGGTTTTCTCTTTATGACTGTTCTTAAGAAATTTGCTTATAATGTGCCCTGGTGTCGTTTTATGTTTCTTCTTGGGCACATCAAACTTCTTGGCAGTATAAGTCTGTATTTTTTTAATTAAGTTTAGAAACAATTTAGTCAACATTTTTTCAAATATTCTATTTCTTCTTTCTTCTCCTCTGGAACTCCACTTACGTGTGTCAAACTTCTTTATATTTTTCCCACAGGTTATTGATACTCTGTGCAATGTTTTGAATGTGTCCCTCAAAAGTTAATATGCTGAAAACTTAATTGCCAATGTAACAGTATTAAGAGGTAGTGACTTTAAGAGGTGGTTGTGTCATGAAGGCAAAGCCCTGGTGAATGAATAATGTGGTTATTGAGGAAGTGAATTAGTTTTTGCAAGAGTAACTTAGTTCTGGTGAGAGCAGGTTGTTATAAAAGCAAACCTGGTTCACTCTCGTGGTCTCTTTCGCAGGCGCTTTCTGGCCCTTCTGCTCTTCTGCCATCTTACAATACAGTACAACACAGTTTTCGACAGAAGGCATTGTCATGCCCTCAGATTTACCAGCTCCAGACCGTGATTCAAATAAACTTCTTTTCTCTACATATTCCATAGTCTTAGGTATTCTGTTATAGTAACATAAATGGGCTGAGACGCTGTTTACTCTTGTCAGGTGTTTTTTTAAAATCTGTCATATTTTGAGGAGTTTCTATTGCTATGTTTCCAAGTTCACTGTGAAGTCCAATTTACTGTTAATCTTCTTCATTATAATTTTTATTTCAGATATAGTGTTTTCCATTTCTAGAAATTCCATTTAGTTTTTTAAAATTCTTTCCTTTTCTCCCCATCATGTTCATTTTTGAAAATATCCTTGACCATTTGTATAAGATTTATGATAGCTGCTTTAAGGTCTTTGTCTGCTAATTCTAGCATCTCTGTCATTACTGAATTTCTTTCTATTGATTATTTTTTCTTCTTTTTGTGGGTTATATTTCCCTGCTACTTTTCATATCCATTAATATTTTTATTAAACATTGGCGATTATGAACTTTACATTATTGGATGCTGGATTATATTGTGTTTATTTAATAGAGGACTTTGCTCTGGCATGCAGTTAAGTACTTCAGATCAATTTGACACTTTCAATGCTTTGCTTTTAACCTTTGCTAAGATAAAGCCAGAGAAATAGCCTAAGGATAAGTTAGCCCTACAACTAGGAAGAGTCCTTTCTGGGTTCTATATCCAATGCTCATTTGTTATAGGGTCTCTTCCCTTTGACTTGGGGGAATATGATCTATTTACAGGCCTACCAGGTCCGACAATTAGGCTCACAAACTAGCCACCATGCACTTATGCTGGCAGTACTGTACAAACAACTCAGTAAGGTTTCATAACCTTGGTATATTGGTGTCTCACAGATGTGTTCATGTCAATCTGTGGTGGTGTTTTGCTGAATGGCATTCATTATTATTGTTGCATGTTTTTGTATGCTGTCGCAAGAATGTCAGAGCTTGAATTAGAGCAATGGACTTACATTAAATTTCTTGTTAAACTTGGCAAGAGTAGAAGTGAAATCAGGGACGTGTTAGTCCAAGTTTATGGGGGAAATGTCATGAAGAAAATGGCAGTGTGCAAACAGATTTATCATTTTTCTGAGGGGGGAGAAAGTGTCACTGATGAAGAGCCATCAGGATGGCCAGTAGCAAGCAGAACTGAAGAAAACATTGCAAAAAATCATCAAATTGTGCTTCAAAATCATTAGCTGACTGTGAGAAGCATAGCAGACCAAATAAACATTAATAGGGAAACAGGAAAATCTTAACTGAAAATCTTGGCATGAGAAATGTATGTGCCAAAATGGTCCTGAAGGAGCTCACTGATGAACAAAAGCAAAGGAGAGTTGAAGTTTACCAAGACCTTTTGGAGAAGGAAGATGATGTTTTGGACCATGTTATCCCCGATAATGAAACATGGGTGTACCAAGACAACTCTGAAATAAAGCGTTGAAGTGCACAATGGAAGTCAGCCAATTCTCCACGATCAAAAAATTTCATCAGTCCAAATCAAGTGTCCAAATGATGTTGCTAATCTTTTTGATATCAAAGGGATTGCTAATTATGAATTTGCACCAAGTGGACAAGCAGTTAACCAAGTTTACTATTTGGAAGTGCTGAAAAGGCTACACAAAAAAGTTTGACAAAAACGACCTGAACTTTTCACCAACAACTTATGGCTCTTGCATTATGACAATGCACCACACACAGCACTGCCTGTAAGGGAGTTTTTAGCCAGTAAACAAATAACTGTGTTGGAACATCCTCCCAACCCACCTGATCTGGCTCCCAATGACTTCTTCTTTACCCTGAGATAAAGGAAATATCAAAAGGAAGACATTTTGATGACATTCAGGACATCACGAGTAATATGATGACAGCTCTAAGTCCACTCCAGAAAAAGAGCTCCAAAATTTCTTTGATGGGTGGACTAGGTACTGGCATCGGTGCATAGCTTCCCAAGGGGAGTAATCTGAAGGTGATAGTGATATTCAGCAATGAGGTATGTAGCACTTTTTCTAGGATGAGTTTGTGAACTTGATTGTTAGACCTCATATGTGAACTTGGGGATTTCTCAAACTTTCTTCTTTCTGATCGTTCTTTCCCAAACTTTGCCAAAAACTCAAGGGGGTCCTTCTACACATAAATTTTAGCTGACTTAATTCTTCTTGAATATCAATCTCTGTCCTTGTTAACTCAACAAAACTTCTGGCTTGTGTTTGGGCATCCCTTTTCTGTGTGGTTTCATAGGGTCAGAAAGCTGACACCAGGTAATAAACTGCAGGAATCATAGGATTTACTCATTTTCCTGCTCTTAAGATCACAGTTCTATACTCTCTGTTGTTTCATTTCATTAAACTATCTCTTTACATAATGTAGCACAATATCTGCTTGGATGAGAAAGTAATATTCAATATTTCTGCCATCCTTTTAGAGTGACCAACTTGTATTGGTTTGCCCAAAAGTGTCCCAATTCTTACCCTATAGGTCCTGTATCCTAAGAAACTACTTAGTCCCAGGCAAACTGGGACAGTTGGTCACGATGTTTCACCAATTCCTCTCCAAGATGATCTCATATTTGGGAGCAATGTTGTGTCTTTTCTATCCTTGTGATTGTAGAGGAAAAATTGAGTGTGACTCAAGTGACACTTGGATTCTTACTGACCAGGACTAGGGAACCTATACTCAACTGTCCCCATTCTTGACTATTTGGAACTGTAGCATTGTGTCTTGGAAGCAATGACTAACTCTTCTTGATTGACTAGTCTCTATCCCAGCTGTCATTGGCCTAAGGAAATCATATGTTTTGTCTAGGACTTCCATTCTTCCTCCAGACTGAGCCATCTGCCCCACAACCTTCACATATAGGGCCACTGCACAAAGACCCATGCCAACAGTCTCTCCAGACAGCACACGTAGCAACCTTGGGCATCTCTGTATAGGGCACACTAGAAATTCTTTATTCTGTCCACAACCTGGGAACTTCTGTGGGGCCAAATGAAGACCCTTTATCTGCCTAACCACATGACATCTCTGCATTTAGTTTCATGTGGTCATCTTCAGCTTGCTGGAACAGATGGTGAGTGGTCACTTTTCACCATCCCAAAAGGGAAGTGGGTCAAGTTGATTTGTGATGAGCATTTTCCTTGACCTATCTAACATACTTTCTGAAACTGAAAGCTGAGCCTGGGAGTTAGAAGCATAGCTGACCACTCATTTCTCCTATCCCTGGATCCCTTATTTTCTCACCACTCTTAGGGAGTTGGAATAGGTGGGATTTTTGTCTCTCACTTCCTCTTTGTCACATGTTTCTTCTATAGGCCCCAAACATAAAGAAAATTGATCTACCAGGTTTACCTTTTATTATGTAAAAGAGGGATTAAAAAAAATTGCAACCCTTTTCCCTATCAATATAGCCTTGTTTTCTAGATTCACATATCAGAAATTGAACATTAATTATTTCTTCTTGCATTTCAACTCTGACACTTTCATTCTCTCCTTACCCTCTCTATGCCCAGCCAAAAGCAATTCACAAGTACATTTGTACATTTCAAAGAATTACTCCTTTACATGTGATTTCTAAAACTTTACTTTTGACCTTTTTTAGTTTTAAATGTATTTATTGAAGATCATATTCTTTTGGACTTTCTTTTTAAAGTTTTTAGAATCTTTCTCTTTCTAAGTGAATTTGTCCTTTATACATTGACATAATTGATATTATTGCCTTACTTCTGTTACTAATATTAAGCTTTCTATTTTTGTAGGGCTCCTTGCTATTATTACCTTAAACATTTTTATTATCATGAATATTTATCAGTTATGATTTGTAAAGTGTGTGTCATACTCTTAAACCTGTCAGTATAATATCTCCCAAAGTTTCATGGGGAGTATTAAAAGTTGTTACTCATAATAGAGAAATTCTGCCCTTAAATATGTTTGGGAAATTAAGAATGTATTAAAGTTAAATGGGTTCCTCACTGTAGTTCTTATAATTGTTAATATGTTAATAAATTTTAGTTTCCCAAAACAGAAAATACACTACAACACAAACACAAGTAATTGCCCACAAAATGCCTTTTCCAACAAACCTTTAGTGAAACAATTGTCCTACAGAAAAATATGATAAGATGTTGCATTGATATTTAAAGTTTTTGCATCTATATGTATGTAAATATTAGTAAATAAAGCTATCTATTATATACTTGGTAAATATTCTCTGGTTACTCCTGAGGTCCATTTTCCACCTGCTTGATGAATCAAAGGCTTTTCTGTATAAACTTCAACTGGGTTCCTTTTCCTCAGGGTTTCAGTTGGGTTCAACCGATGGGAGGCTCTGGCAGGAGATGGAAAGGTGTGAGGAAAGACTGCCCAACCTATCTACTCCTCTGTGTTCCTTCCTGTTGGGCCATGGTTTGGCACTGCTGAAGGAAGGAAGCTACTGAAGGGAAGCCTTTCCTACAGTTACTGCTACAGCTAAAGGACTTCCTAGATTCCAGTAACCTCTTCTTTCCTCTACTTCTTCAGGTCTAGGAGTTAGTAACAGGTACCTGCTGCTTCCACCCCTAGGTGGCTCACCATCACTTGCTGGTTCCACAGAATTCCATACAAGAGCTGGGATAAATTGTTTCGTCATTAAACTGTCTTCAGTTACATCATTGGGCTAAGTTTTCAATTTCCTGTCAGTTCTCTGATTCACATAATGCGCCTCTGTGTTAATATTGAAATTAACACATACTTTCTCAGTCCTTTACCCTCTACAACCCCAATATTTGTTAGTTAATATGTAATTTTATATGTAATTTAATAGTTGAAATTATCATTAATATGATCATTATTTTATATTGAACATTTTGTCTTTTAGGAAATGTTAATGACACCTTGCATTCCATCTCTTTTATCATACTTATAAATATTATTTAGGTTAACTCTGGTTTAAATTGTTTTAGGATTCACTATTCATATCTTTATACCAGAACTTCTATGTTCTTGAATGCTTTACTTTGGTTATTTATTCAGTTACCTAGATTAGTTGTCAAAAAGAACATATGAGTTGTATATTTTCTAAGCCATTGCATCGTTTAAAATATTTTTTCTGCTCCCTTCTCAGAACAATGATTTGGCTTGACACAGAAAACACAAAATCGAGCCGGGCTCGGTGACTCAGGCTGTAATCCCAGCACTCTGGGAGGCTGAGGTGAGTGGATTGCCTGAGTCCGCGGGTTCAAGACCCGCCTGGGCAACTCGGTGAGACCTCATCTCTACAATAAATCAAAAATTAGCCAGGCGTGGTAGCGCTTGCCTGTAGTTCCAGCTACTTGGAAGGCTGAGGCGGAAGGATCACCAGAGCCCAGCAGGTCGGGGCTGCAGTGGCCGGAGCAGCCACTGCACTCCAGTCTGGCGACAGAGTGAGACTCCAACTCAAGAAAAAAAAAGGAAAGAAAAGAAAACACAAATCACTATTCTCTCAAAATCATATGGATGTTGTTTTCAATATCTACTGTATTTGAAGATTGTGGAATATCTGGGGACAACTCATTTTTTCTTTGAGGCTTGCTGTATCCATTTTAGTTCCCATTGCTGCCAGCCAATATTTCAGGGGGAACTATCTGCATTTCAGAAAGCCTTCCTTCCCCTTGCTTGCTTGCATTCATTCATTAATTCTCTCTCTTTCTCTCTCTGTCTCTCACACACACACACACATACCACACACACACACACGCGCGCACACACTTTAAGACATGTGACTAGCCGGGCTCAGTGGCTCAGCCTGTAATCCCGCACCTTTGGGAGGCTGAGATGAGTGGATTGCCTGAGCTCGTGGGTTCGAGACCCGCCTGGGCAACTTGGCCAGACCTCATCTCTACAATAAATAAAAAAAAATTAGCCAGGCGTGGTAGCGCGTGCCTGTAGTTCCAGCTACTTGGAAGGCTGAGGCGGAAGGATCGCCAGAGCCCAGCAGGCGAGGCTGCGGTGGCCTGAACAGCCACTGCACTCCAATCTGGGTGGCAGAGTGAGTCTCCAACTCAAAAAATTAAAAAATAAAAATAAAAAGACATGTGACTTTTCAGCTTTTCCAAATTTCCTATAAGATTTAGGATTCAGTAATGTTTCTTGCCTGCTTCATTCTTTATCATGATGCTTCCAAATAATGATTTTCCAGTTTTTACCAGTGATCTGTGGTACTCCACTGTAAACAAAAGCCCTCTCTTCTCCCTGAGTTATTTATTTATCTGCTATCAGCATGGATGCCTGATTTTCTTGCTTTCTTTTTTTCTTTCTTTTTTTTTTTGGTGGTATAAAATTCCTTGCTGTACTTAATTATTTTAGTTCAGATTTTCCCAGATCTGGCCGGTGGGAGTCCCTCCAATCTGAGGCACTCTCTTTATACATTTAATTGCTCATTTCCAACAAGATTAAGATGCAGAGAATCAGATGCCTATGCTCAAATCACCAGCCTGTCCTAGAACTGGCATCATTTTCTAGTTGTATATTTCTTCATAGCCAGAATAGGCATTAGACATCAATGTACTGAGTTCTTTCTACATTGCCCCCAACCCTTCCTAATGACATTCTTGTCTACATTGATCACTACAAGCTTTAGTATACACTCACATGTGTCTGCATTAGAGAAATCTGTAGATAAAACTTTTAAAAATCGGGTCACCATAAAGCGAAATCTAACATATTGTATATAAATTCAAATGTGCTTATGCAAAAATCTATCTAAAAATATGAACCTTATGGCTGCAAAGTCTAATGATATGTGTGTGAGTGTGTGTGTGTGTGCATGCATTTATGTGTGTTGCGTATGTGTGTCCACTATCTTGGAAAACAGTCAGGGAAACAGGCTGTCTCTTATTAAAACCACAGTGAAGGTGGCGTTGGTTGCAGCTGGTTGTCAAAACCAGACTAAGCCTAAGACTTGAAAATGGTTGGTTCTGAGATGGGTGACGTCCACTAGAACACAGAAGAGGAAAGAAAGATGTTAAGAATTAGAGCCAAAGCCAAGACCAAGGCAGAGACTTGATATCAAGTAGAAAGCAGAAAGCTTTGACCTCACCTCAACTAGAACCAGAGAGTAGAAGCAGCCCAGGACCCTGGATAGCTCCTGAGCACAAAAAGCTTTGCCAAGCAAACTGACGCTTGTTATCTTCCTAACACCATTTTGGTTCCCTGTTTTGTCTGGTATTCTCAGAGTACTAAAAACCTCATATTCCATAATGTTCTTGTTGTCCCTCTATCCAACTGTGCAGCCATTTCCAGACTCTTAAAAGCTTTTGCAATCTTTGCATGGAGTGGAAGGTGTTGTCATGGAGTATTCATATTTTTAGGGAGCACTACAAAGCCCAGAGTAAGGACCCTGGGACAAAACACAAAACAAAGAAAGAAAGAAACAAACAAAAGAATGGCGTTTCCCTCCTTACCTCTGTGTGAGAAAGTGCTGCTGCTGAGGGTGGCCTCTCAGGATACCTCCCGGGGGTGTGTGTGTGTGTGTGTGTGTGTGTGTGTGTGTGTGTGTGCGCGCGCGCTGCACGTGAATGCCTGAGAGGGCTATGTACAACTCAGTTTTAACCCTCTCCTGCCATTCAGCTTGTGACACGCGGCACTCAGAGACAGCATCCAGAGTTCCATGGCACTGCCTCCCCAATGAGGCTGCCACATGTCACCAAGAGCTGCAGTTCTCTCTCGCACATTTTGCATAATCAGTTTCTATTCTGTCGTGTTCTCTCACACATGGTGCTCTGAGACTATTCTGGAAAATAGAGAATTTTTTTTCAGTTTAGATGAGTAGCATGATTTTACGTTGTGCTCAGCCTGTTTGGTAAATGAAATCAATTACTCATCTATCTGTCAGATGAAAAGAAAGACACATGCCTGCGTGTAACCTGTTTTTAGATCCAGAGACCACCCCTTTGCTTCCATCACACTGAGAATAGCAGCAATCCGCATCATGGCCCTGAGAGTTGGTGTTTGCATTCAGATTTCTAACTTTAAAAATCCACAGCATGGGTTTCCGCAATCGCTTCTAAATGATTTCCCTCCTTTGAATATATCCTATATTCTACAAGCCATTCCCTTATCAAACTTTTGAAAGCACCAGGTACTGTTTGGCATAGAGATTCCATTTTATCATGGACTGATTATGCAATCTAGCAAAATCACACCTTCTCTGAGCCTCAACTTCCTGAAAAGTAGCAATGGGATAATATCATTGTATCTTCCTTAAAAAATAGTTAGGAGAACTCAGTGAAAAATTGCAGGTGAAGAATTTTGTAAATTATAAATCCTTAGAAGGTGTTCATTATTTCTCACAAACTTCATATGGTTTCTCACTCTCTAAATTGCAAACTCTACCTTGGCATTTAAATAACTCTTGGACTAAAATCTACCCCAACACATTTTTGTTATTTTTTAATTTTTATTATTCCTCAGTGTATAACTTCTTTCTCACCTCAAAACGTGTACCTGCATTCTCCCTGGTGGGGCCAAAGTTGAATAATAAAGTTCAGAGTGGTACAGTTCAATAAGGAAACAAGGCAAGGACACATCTAGTGCCATCTAGGCTTGGCAAAACTTAGGTTTCAAAAAATATTTGAGATGTAGATTTTTCACCCAATTCACAATAGGTAAGTACATCCACTCAGCACCTTTAACTTGGGAAAAATGATACAAGTTGGAGTTATGCCTATGCCATTTTGCCAGTAAATGACCTTGGAACACTCACTTGATAACTACTTACCACTTCCTTTCTTTCCTTGTTAAAAAGTGTGAACCTTACCAGATAGTTAGGAAGAGTTGATGTGGCAATGTATGTAAGACAAAACAAAGCAAAACAAAAAATGTGTAAATCTTAACATGTTGGTCTACTACTTCGGGGTCATTGTGAGGACTGGTGAATTCATAGTGCTTGAAAGACACTTGCGGAGCAGTTCTTTTGATCCACAAATCCTTGCATAATCTCCATGGTAGATGATCCCATTAGTCTCCCAATAGGTCTCCCAATAGGTCTGTTCTGAGAACAGAGGAGAAAAAGACAATCAAAAAATACCTTTCCTCACTAACTTCTTCTACATTTGAAGAAACAGACAGTATCTGTGAAAAGCAGCAGCTTCACACTAGGCCATCATGGATGAGCTGAACTTCTTTTCAACCACCACCAGCTTTTGATCATTCAGGGCTGTCAACTGAGTTTGGGGCTCTGTTTTTCTTCCTCTTCCTGCCCACTGCCTCCTTCTCAGTCAACCACTACCCATTAGCACACCTCCCCATGGGGGAACCAGGAAATAAGACATTGATTAACTCAAATAAGTCAATATGAGTACTTTTTAACAACGTACACTGGTGAAAGAGCCGGTGAAATAAATTGTGGTTTGTAAGCATTCTGTGAGCTTCATTCATCTATAACCACCCTTTCCCCTTCAACACAGCCATAAATAACTAGAAACGGACTATATCGGCGCCCCTCTAGTATACATTCAGCTTCTTAGGCAAAAAGCCACAAAGCATCTTGCTTTGTAGGTTTTCATTTTCTTTTACAAATAATGACATGCCACTCCTCTACTTAGAGCTGCTCTTGGATCTTAAGGACATGCAGGCCAGGAAACAGCAGACCCCATAGCCCTGGAGCAATTGTCTTCATGAGGGAAACAGGAAAGACCTAAGGTGAAGGGGGAATTATCCTTCAGTCAAATCCCAATAGATACGGTGCATTCTTTACCTGAATTACATTCGGTAAGCATCCTTCCAAGGTGCCTTCTCTCCCCTGAAAACAAGCTGCCTAAACATCTGTGGGGAGACAAAGGAAAACATGGGGAAGGAACCCAGAAATGAATATTTCAGCATAAACGTGGGAAGAAGTACACTGCAACTTGCAAACAGCCTTCTGTACCGCATGCCATAAATTAACACAATATAAATTTATACATATTTACACCACATAGTCTCTAACTATATAAATCCTCAATACTCAGACTTGTGGAGTAGGTGTAAGAGAACAGTCCATATGTTTATTCATGTTCTGTGGAGCTCTAGGGAACTTGGTGGTTTTACACACACACAAATTTTCTCTCTCTTTCTCTCTCTCTCTCTCTCTCTCTCTACCCCTCTCTCCCCTTTCTCTCTCTCTCTGTGTGTGTGTGTGTCTACATTTATGTGTGTGTGTGTGTGTGTGTTTGTGTGTGTATAATTAAAAGTGATTCTAAATGTTTAAATCAAATTAATGCCTAACAGCAAAACTCTATTTGACAAAATACTGCCATTTTTTTCAAAAATATTCTCAGCCAAAAAGAATTCTAATTCTATTCAACTAAGCTTTTACCTGGTTGTCTTATGTATTCCAAAACTTCAGTAAATAGTTACTGATCTATACATAAGGATTTTGTGGAGTGAGCTTTTTACGGATGGAAAAGATAATTTAAAGAACTATTCCCTAGACTCTCTTATCCATATGAAAGAAAGTAGGATTAAAATGCAAGATTTCACAATTTCTACTTAGAAGTTTCTTAGCTAATAAGAAACATTGTGATATATGGGGGGGGGGTCAGTGGGTAGTAGGAAATGTCAGAATAGTTGGGGCTTTTTTTTTTGGTTCTGCCATGTACTTATGTTCCTTGGGAAAGTCCCTTCACTTCTCAGAGGATAAGGGAGAATAGTAATATCTGCCCTAAATACCTCAAAAAATGGCAAGAGTCAATGACAGAGTCGGCGTAAAAGTACTTGGCAACTGTAATGTCTTTATATGTACTGTCAAGTCATTGTTATGGTTTCTTTTATAATTCACTAAGCAAACAAAATGCATTCAGTTTCCTTTACAGCTTTCTTGGAAGAAACCTACAGCTGGGTTGCTGTTGACACTCTTTGTTTCAGAAGAATGCCATCCATAGTGGTCAGAGAAGCACATCCCAGCTCCAATTGCCAACTTGCTTTGGCACATGCACGTGTGTGGGCAGGGACTGTCGCTGTGTCTTGGACACTGCCCAATGCTCAGTGGGCATTTATTACATATGGAGTACAATACGTATTTTAGAGGGAAATGGCTGTCTGAAACAAACAAGACAGCAATTTTTCACATGTAACTATTTAAAGGTATAGGGCTGCAAAGTGAGTAGAGCCTAAATGTCCTTATAGGTTCCAAAGAATCACAATAAAACACAGTTGTACTTATCATAACCAAAATCATAACTACTACACAGTGAAGAGCAGAAGTGTCATCTCTGCTTATGCTGACAACAAATAGAATCTTCTTCAGACAATATGTCTCTATTTCAATATGACTTGTTTCTCCCCCTTTGTATATGGGATGATGACAATAATACATCATTTGAGGGCCAGAAAAGAAAAGACCTTTCTTCCACCCACATTCTTTTAGGCATGGAAAAAGGCTACGCATCACAGAGATGTCTTCAGACTCCATATAATGACCAGGACATAAACCCAGGATTATATACAATAATTGAGTGATGCTAGATCCATACTGACATCCCTGTCTACTCCACCACCATTACCAGCCACCATGCCCACCCCGGTAGTTAGGGGACAGCAGAATTACCCAACCCCAAGCTCAGAGAAATCACTGATTCCTTTCCAAGGAATAGATTTGGGCATGTATAAAAAACAAGAAAAGCACCTAAAGGAAACACAGGAGCACAGGCTTAGAGCAGAGACCCATGCAGCCTCGTTTTTAGGAGTAAAGGAAGGACCACTAATGAAGGAATAGATGTATTTTTTTATTTTTTTGAGTTGAAGTCTCACTCTGTGGCCCAGGCTGGAGTGCAGTGGCACACACGGCCCCTGCAGCCTCAACCTGCTGGGATCAGGTGACTCTTCCGCCTCAACTTTCCAAGTAGCTGGAACTACAGACATGTACCACCACACCTGGCTAATTTTTTGATTTATTGTAGAGATGAGGTCTCACCAAGTTGCCCAGGCTGGTCTCGAACCTATGGGCTCAGGCATTCCTCTCACCTCGGCCTCCCAAAGTGCTGGGATTATAGGCATGAACCACCGCGCCCGGCCAGAATTATTTTAAACATTCTTTTTCTCACATTTTTTCATTTACTCCACCCACAGCCTGCTGGGGATAAAAATGTGAATTTGGGAATGTCCAAGCAAGACTAACATTTTCAATATTAAGATCATAGATCACTTTGCTAGTCTGATGAAATCTAGGGACTCCTTTCCCAGAAAAAAATGCATGTGGCACAAAGTTATAAATACAATTTTAGATGGCTGATTGACACAAACCCAGTTTCAGATTTCTGCTCTAAAGAATCCAAGAAAAGGAGCAAGTGCTTATCAGGCTTGTTCTTTCTACAGGGCTAATATGGAGAAGTAGTGTATATTCATTTCCTGATGTTGCTATTACAAATTATCACAAACATAGTGCCTCAAAACAATACAAATTTGCTATTTTACGGTTCTTGAGCTCAGAAGTCTAAAATGGCTAAATAAACCCAGATTCCCTCTGGAGACTCTAGGGAAGAATGTGTTTCCTTGCCTATTTCAGTTTCTAGAAGTTGTTTGGGTTTCTTAATCCGCAGCCCCACATCTTTGCTTTCATGATCTTTGCTTTCATCATTGTATCTCCTTCTCTGACTCTGATTCTCTCATCTTCCTTTTATAAGGACTACTGGAATTACATTGAACACTTCTGGGTAATCCAAAATAAACTCCTCAACTCAAGATCTTTAACTGAATCCCATATGCAACATCCCTTGTGCAATGTATGTTAACATATTCACAGGTTCTGGGGTTTAGAATGTGTTTGTCTTTGGGGCCATTATTCTGCTTGCCACAGAGTGTTTCAAGGTTACCACTTTGCAGAGAACTGTCTGAGAGAACAGACAGGGCTTTGGAGAGAAGAGAGGACCAGAAATTGAACGTGGGTATTTGATGCCAATGCCTTCCAAGCTTCTATATCTTCAGAACAGTTATTTAATGGGGCCAAATCTGGTCAATGGAGAAAAATTAGACCTCCTTTCCTGAGAAAAGCACAAAATTTTTCAGCCCATGACTCCAAGAGGAAGTTATTTGGGCTCACTGTATCTTGAATAGAACCACACAAGTGGAATTATTGATAACCTCAAATGGTAACAGCATAAAAAGAAAAAGAGTTCAGAAGATGTTCCAAAAAATTGAGAGTATGTTCTAGTTAAAATAATTACTATCATTCTCTTACCCTACCCATTTTCTGGGTGCTTGTAAACTATTTTTCCTTAAATGTCTAAATTACCTGGATAGCCTCCTCCTCAATTACCCTCTTCATTTTGTCTAGACACAATAATGTCCAAGCTAGGAGAGGAATTTATGGAAAAAGAAATGAACATGGGTCATACTGCATTAGGACTTTGCAGTTACCTGGAGAAACTTTTGCAGATTTCATATAACACTAAGAGGTGCTATTCTTAGCAAAATTCACACTTGGTATGCTCAGTTTCAATATGAACTCAATATTTGAGGAAAAGGAAATTAAATCAGCACTTGGGTTGTTGTTTTCTTTTTTGATCTGCACCAGACTGGTGTGTCTGGTTCCTGTGATCAAGATAGAATGTCATCATCCTGGTTTTTACTGTGACCTGTCAGAGAGGACGATAGGGTTTGAACCTTTAGTACATATGCTTCTGAAATGCTTAATTGTAGTGACACAGAAACACTGAATAAGCTTCACGTTGAAGATGTTGTCATTTCTCTTCCTAAGCCGTTTAGTGTTAAAACCGGGCAAAGAATAGACAGTCGAGCGAAGGCTGTTGTTCTCCTGATGTTCTCAGAAGTCAGTTCTTGGCTTAGCCTTGCTGCCAAGTTTGAACTGAGGCTGGTGAGCAGATGAATGCCATGTATCTCCCACAATGAAAATCAATGTAGGCTTACATCTTTCTAGAACATCACACCAGAGTACTGTTGATCTGCGTTTTTGCTTTAAATGGAAAACCCTCCAGGGAAGTTTTGTGTACTCTAAACAAGATCTCTGTAGGATCAGATAATAGGGTCCGTGTGAATGCAATACAAAATGCGGGGGGGGGGGGGGGGGGGGGAGGCTTGCATGCTAATGCAGATTAGAAGTTATTCAGCCGAGACTTTCATTTACTGAGGCACATAATATAAAAATGTCACTATCTCAACTGCCATTTTCTTGTGATTTCTCCAAAGATTTGGAGTAGATTATTTTTTAAAACAAAACCAGTTTAACTCCCAAGAAGTCAGGTCTAGAAACAAAACGTAGTATGTTTTCCCACAGATACTCATCCACAATATTTATATTTTTAAAACTGCAAATTATTTGAAGGTAACACTTCAAAGTAAAAAAAATAAAGTGAATATGATTAGTGGATATGATTAACACAGATTTTATTTGGATAATCAAAGAATAATTATTTTAAAAGTGGGTACTTTTTAAAAAGGGAAATAGAAAATGTTTAGATATCCCAACTTAATGATTCAAAGAAGAAATATCTGATACACAGAAGACAATGCATATAAGAAAGATGATACTTTTAGTACTATAGTAGCCAAACAAAACTATGTCATGAAATTCTATATCCACCAAGAATATTAATTCTTGAACACCTAGGCATAGAAGGAACATACCTCAAAATAGCAAGCACCATCTACAATAAATTGGCAGCCAGCATATTGCTAAATGGACAGAAACTGGAAGCATTTCCCCTGAAAACCAGAACAAGACAAGGCTGCCCACTCTCATCCCTCCTGTTCAACATTGTGTTGGAAGTCCTAGCTAGAGCATTTAGACAAGAGAAGGAAATTATGAGTACCCAAATAGGACTGGATTTTTAAAAATGTAGTATATATACTTGATGAAATATTATGCAGCCATAAAGAAGGACAAACACATGGACTTTGCAGCAATTTTAATTATTTAGAGTCTATAATACTCAGTGATCTATCATAGAAACAAAGAACAGAGTACCACATGTTCTCACTCATAAACCTGAACCTTGGCAGTGGCGGGATACTGCCAGGGAGGGGGTGGGGAGCACAACATCATAAGGGTATCTGATCTCAAACCAGACAAAGTGGGGACCAAAGGGAGGCCCAAACTTTACCTGTATGATATCCACACACATACCTAATCCTAAATTGTATCCGACATCTTTAAAAGAAATTGTTTTTTAAAAAAGAATATTAATTCTTGTCATGTTCTTCCTGTATTAGTTTGGATTCTCTAAAGAAACAGAACCAATAAGAGACAAATAAATCATATATATATAAATAAATGTATTATAAGGAATTGACTCATGCAATTACAGAGGCAGATAAATCCCAAGATCTACAGTGAGCTAGTTAAGACCCAGGAGAGCTGCTGATGTAATACTAGTCTTAGTTCAAAAGCCTGAGTACCAGGACAGCCAATTGCATAGTTCCAGTTTGAAGGTTGGCAGTCTCAATATCCAGAAAGAACCAATTTCAGACTGAGTCTAAGCACAGAAAAAAATGATGTCCCAACTTGAAGGCAGTCAAGCAGAAGGTGTTCCCTGTTACTCACTAGAGGGTCATCCTTTTTGTTCTATTCAGATCTTCAGCTGTCTGGATGAGACTCATCTACATTAAGGAGGGCAATCTGCTTTACTCAGTCTACAAATGTAAATGTCATCTCATCCATAAACACTATCACAGGCACAGACACATCCAAAATGTTTGACCAAATGTCTGAGAGCCCCTTGGAAAAGACAAGTTGATACATGAAATTAATCATCCCTGATAATCAACACTCATTCACCCATCCAGCCAGCCACTTGTTTATTTGCTCAATCTACATTATGAACACCTAGGTTTCAAAATTCTGGGCTAGGTACTAAGAACACCAAAACAAATAACTGTGAAGAGTTTCTGGCATGGCAGCCTGAGGAATTCCATAGACCTGCTACCCAGTGAAATGGGTTAAAATTATTTTAAAAAATAAAACAACCATTTAAAGTCTCTAGAAATTGTTCTAAGGGAATACAGAAAATAAAAACGCATTTGGAAAAACCTACTAAAACTGAGCAAGAACAGTGAGAGTCTGTGGTATCTGAACCAACATCTACTCCCTCCTCCCTAGACTCTCCCTAGACTCCCTCCTCCCCAGACTCCCTCCTCCCCAGACTCCCTCCTCCCTAGACTCCCTACTCCCTACACTCTAGACAGTTGAAAACATAAGGCTCCCACTTCTCCCTAGATCCCAATCAGAGGGAGATGTCAGCACTTCTCATCTTATTCCCAGCTATCTGTTGCTGAGGCTAAAATCTGGGTGAGTACAGTCAGGAAATGAAGGCTCCCTTCTCTATCTAATCTGTACTTGTGGGCTGAAGATTTTGTATTTGGGTGCAGTGCTGCTGATCATGCTGGGGCTCTGATTATCATTGTATCAGCTCATAAGATGATGGATCTATGCTAGGAGAGGCAAGTTGAGAAGATCTAAGGCAACTAGACCCTCATCCCTCCACCAAACACTGAGCTCCAAAAATGAGATGTCACTCAGAAGTCTACCATTGTTCCTACTACCAGCCCCAGATCTGTGGCCCAGAAATTTTGCCCAAGGTGAAAAGCAGACTATAAAACTGAGAGTACTGAGTCTCATCCTAAAAGAACCGACTTCATTCAAAAGAGAGTGCAGAGAAGTTAAAGCCTAAGGGGAGTCTCGGGAACAATGGATTTATGATGAAAGACAGTTGGGAAAAACTTGGTGGGTTTGTCAGAGACATAGGCTAACCTGTAGGCCAGTTAGTTTGCTGGAAACAACATGGAGAAAGATAACTGAGGGAAGCCCTAAAAATTCGCTAGAAACTAATGGGTTGTAACAGTTGGCTGTAGTCAGTGAAAGAGATAACTAGAGGGCACTATCACTCTGCCAAAACCACTGTTATCCAGGGTGACTGCAGGTCTACCCAAAGCTGTGCTCTGTGAAGAACAATATCAGAGACTTAACACAGGGGAATGGGAATAACAGAATTAATTAAAAATATACCGCAACAACCAAACAAATAAGCAATAAAAGTCTGGGGATTGGGAGGGCAGTATTCAGAGTTACTATGTTATATTATCTAAAATGTCCAGTTTCCAACAAAAAAGGATGAGAAGGATGCAAAGAAAAAGGAAAGTATGAGCCATGCACTGGAAAAATAAACAGGCAACAGAAACTGCCTGTGAGAACAACAAAATGTTGGACTTGTCAAAGACTTCAAAGTACACTTTATAAATATATGTTTGAAGAACTGAAAATATATATAATTAAAGATGTAAAGGAAGGCATAATGTCACATAAAATAGAGAATATTGATAAACAGATAAAATTACCAAAAATAACTATATGGAAATTATGAAAAAGTACTATAGTTGACCCTTGAACAATGTTGAGGTTGGGAGCGCCCACTCCATGTACAGTCAAAAATTTGTATTTTGTGTGTGTGTGTGTTCAATTTTTGGCTCTCCCAAAACTTAATTACTAATAGTTTAACAGAAGAGTGTTGACCAAAACCCTTACCAATAACATAAACAGTCAATTAACACATATTTTGTAAGTGACATGTATCACAAACTGTATTCTTTTTTTTTTTCTTTTGAGTTGGAGTCTCACTCGGTCACCCAGACTGGAGTGCAGTGGCCGCTCCCAGCCACCACAGCCTCGACCTGCTGGGCTCCGGCGATCCTTCCACCTCAGCCTTCTGAGTAGCCGGAATTGCAGGCATGCGCTACCACACCTGGCTGATTTTTTTATTTATTGTAGAGATGAGGTCTCGCTGCCCAGACGGGTCTCGAACCCGCGGGCTCAGGCAATCCACTCACCTCAGCTTCCCAAAGGTGCGGGTTACAGGCTGAGCCACAGAGCCCGGCTACAAACTGCATTCTTACCATAAACCTAAAGAAAATGTTATTAAGAAAAACATAAGGAAGAAAAAATATATTTACTATCCATTAAGTAGAAGTGGATCATCATAAAGGTATGCATCCTGATTGTCATCACATTATGTAGGCTGAGGAGAAAAAGAAAGAGGAGGAGGAAGAAGAGGAGTTGGCCTTGTGTCTCAGCAGTGGCAAAGGCAGAAACGGAGGCAGGAGAGGAAGGCACATTTAGCATAACATTATGGAAATACATTGTACTATCTGTTTGACTTTTATGCTTTTTCAATTCTTTAAAAAATGTTTTTATACACTACCAATCCTTCTTCAATCCTTTGCTTTAGTTTCAGTGAACTAAATGTATTATAGAAGGGTCTATGTCGTAAAAGAAGTCAAAACCAGTCTTGAATAGGCAGATCCTTCTGCCAGATCATTTAACATCAATTTGTCTTCTGGCACTGCTTCTTCTATATCTTCTTCCTCATCATCTTACACTGATTTGGAAGCATTCATCTCCATCGACTCATCTTCTGTTAACTTCTTTGAGGTGTCTGTTTGTTCTTGAATTTATCAAGACCTACATCTTAAATTCCCTCAGTCTCCAACTTTTTTTTGCCAAATCCACAATCTTTTTCAAAATTTTCTTATTTTGCCCTGCCATAAATCCTGTAATATCATGCACAACATCTGGACAGAGTTTGCTGTAGGAATGTAGGAATGTATTGTTTGTGACTTGATGGATTTCATAGCTTTTTCTGTAACAACAATGGTATCTTCAGTGCTGGGATACTTGCAGACTTTCACAATGTTCTCTCTATAAGGGCTCCCTTCCAAAGCATTGGCCATCCTTTCCATAGAGAACTATGTGCAATGAGCCTTAAAGATTCTTATAATCCTCCAGTCTAGAGGCTGAAATAGAGCTGTTGTTTTGGAGGACAAGTAGACCACTTCAATGTCCTCAGTGTTGAACTTATGGGGTTCTGGGTGGCCTAGGGTATTGTCCAACATCAAAATGCCTTTAAAAGGCAGTCCCTTATTGTAACGATACTTCCTGACTTCAGGGACAAAGCATAGATGGGACCAATCCAAAAAAAAATGTTCTCGTTGTCCAGACCTTCTTGCCATGTAATCCAAAGACTGGCAGTCAGTGCTTATCTTTTCCATTTAAGGTTCAGGTATTAACAGCTTGATAGATAAGGGTAGTCCTGATTATAAACTTGACTGCATTTGCACAAAATAGTAGTATTAGCTTATCCCTTCCTGCCTTAAATCCTGATGCTCACTTCACTTCCTTATTAATACATATCTTTTGTGGCATTTTTTTCCCAGAATAGAGCACTTTTATCTGAATTAAAAACCTGTTGTGGAAGACATCCCTTCTTCTCAATGACTTTCTTAATGGCATCTGGAAATTCACTTGCTACCTCTTGATTGCAGAAGCTGCTTCTCTTGTTTTCTCGACTTTTTTTTAAGCAAACCCTCTTTCTAAAATTATCAAATCATCCTTTGCTGGTATTAAGTTCTCCAGCATTAGATTCTTCATCTTCCTTTTGCTTTAAGTTATTACATAATGACATCACTTTTCCTCAAATCACATTGGAGCCTACAAGTATGACTTTCTTATACCAATTTTATGCTTGCATAAAAGTTGCATTTTTATTATGAGATAAAAATGTATTTCACAAAAGTGCAAAACTTTTGTGCCTGTTGGCAAAGTTGCAGTAATGGCTACATAAATTTTCTTTCCTTTTTTACAGTGGTCCTCATGCTGGATTTATTTGTATTGAAATGGCAGGCAACCACAGCTGCAGACCTCAATCTACAGCACATATCAAACAATTTAACTTTTTCTTATAATGTCATAACTTTTCTGTGCTGCTTAGGAACATTTCTAACATTGCTAGTGACACTTCATATAGGTCCCATGGTGTTATTCAACATTTACAGTATCGCACTAAACATGATGAAAAATATGTGGGAACCTTGAAAGATGACTTTTTACCACAATATGCAATACACTAGAGAGACAATCTGCTCACGGGGAGATGATTAGCATCACATGATGTTTTAAGTGAACACTTGCAACACTTGAGCTCATTGCAATGGCAATGGAGGGTGGCTATGAAATTATTATGGTAGTATAGACTACAGTTAATTTATGCAGCATAATTTAATACTGCATATTTAAATTTGTTTCTATGTATCTTGTAATGAGATCATATGTGGTTTATAAGTGTATGTATAAGTTGTAATACATTTTAAACTTTTAATAATAGATTTGTGTATTTTTTATGGCAGTGAATGATAAAATAGACTAGTATCAATATATATTTTGTGCATTCATGACATTCTTCAGTTGAAAAATTTTTTTTTGAGATTTCTAAACTCATATGAGAATTTTTTCAAATTATGTTTCATATGAGAATTTTTTCAAATTGTCACAAATCTCCAAAAAAAATTCCCAAATATTTATTTCAAAAAGTCCTTCAGAGGACTGTTCAAGAGTCAACTATAATTGAGATGAAAAATTTACTCAGGGGGCTCATCAGTAGATTTGAACTGTCAGAAGAAACAGTTAGCAAGCTTGAAGGTAGATTGATAGAATATATGCAATTCAAAGTATAGAGAGGGGAATAAATGAAGAAAAATGAACAGAACCACCAAGAAATGTGCAATACCACTAAGTGCACCAATATATGCATAAAAGAAGTAAGAGAGAAAAAGAAGGAGTAAAAAAATTCTGAAAAAATAATGGCCTAAAACACCCCAGATTTATTGAAAAACATTATACTCTCAGAAAGCACAATGAACTCCAAGTAGGATAGACACAAAGAGATCCACAAACAGACATTATACAGTAAAAATCCTGAAAGTTAAAAACAAGGAGGAAAATCTTGAAAACAGCAAGAGAAAAATGGTTTGTCACTTGCAAGGGAATGCCTATAAGATTAATAGCTGACTATTTATCAGAAACAATGGAGGTCAGAAAGTAGGGAGGTGATGTGCTCAAAGTGCCCAGAGAAAAATATTGTCAACCAAGAATCTTATATCTATCAAAGCCCTTTACAAAACTGAATGCGAAATAAATTCCCAGATAAACAAACACTGAGAGAATTTTTTTTTCCTGAAATATAGAATACTAATGGAAGTTTAGTATTTGCTTAATACTAAAGTAAAAATACTAAAGAAAAAATTTCAGCTTGATGAAATAAATGACCCCAGGTGGTAATTCACACCCACACAAATAAACGAAGAGCACTGATAAAAATAACTATGTAATTATAAGAAGAGTATAAATGCAAATTTATTCTCCTTTCTTCTCTCTACTGATTTAAAAAACAATTGTATAAAACGATATGTATATAGCAATGTATTGTTGGGCCTACAACATATAGAGATGTAATATCTTTGTCAATAACGGCAAAAAGAATGTGGGTGAGAGTAAAGCTGTACTGGGCTAAGGAAATGACTGCTAATGGTAGCTTGAATCTACAAGAACAAATGAAAAGAATCAAATGATAAATAAGAGTAATAATATTTAAAAAGTTATAACTACATAATTGCTATCTTTTATTTTCTTAGCTGCTTTAAAAGACATCAAATTATATAAAGTAATCATTATAACAATGCATTGTTGGGCTTATAACATTCAAATCTAATATGTATAACAATAAAAGCACAAAAAGTGAGGAAAGGGAATACAGTAACATAGAAATAATATTTCTATTTCTCACTGGAATTCAGTTAGTATAAATCTGAAGCTGATTCTGATAAGTTAAGATATATATAGCAAGCCCTAGAGCAAATACAAGAAAATAACTCAAAAAGTATAGTGAAAAAAACCATTAGAGAAATTGAAATGCTAAATTAGAAAATATTCACATAAAAGAAAGCAATAAAGGAGGAAGAGAGAAACTAAAAAAAATGAGAAATATAGAAAGTAAAAAGTGAAAGGGCAAATGATAACATTTAATGTGTATGAGGTAAACAATCCAATCAAAAGGCAGAGATTATCAAACTAGATAAAAATAACAAGATTCAACTATACTCAGTTTATAAAAACACACTTTAAATTCAAATATACAAATAGTTTGAAAGTGAAAGACAGAAGACGTTCTATGTAAATAGTAACCAAAAGAGAGCTGAACTGGCTATACTAATGTCAGACAAAATAGACTTTAAGTCAAAACTGTTACAAGAGACAAAGAAGGATATTATATATTTGCAAAAGGGTTAATCCATCAAGAAGATATAATAATTATAAACATATTTGTACTTCATATAAGAGTCCCAAAATATGTGAAGCAAACATTGAGAGAATTGAAAGGAGAAATACCCATTTCTGAAGTAATAGTTGAAAACTTCAATAACTCACTTTCGACAATGAATAGAACAACTACACAGATGATCATAAGGAGATAAATCACTTAAACAGCACTATAAATCAACTTAAATTAACAGACATATGCAGAACATTCCACACCAAAACAGGAGAACACATATTTTGCTCAAGTGCATTTAAAACATTCTACAGTATGGACGTACCTTGGACCAAAAACCAAGTCTCAGCAAATTTTAAAAGATTGAAATAATACAAAATATGCATTTCAACTTCAAAGGAATGAAACTAAAAATCAATAACTGAAAGAAAATTGAACATTTCCAAATACATGGAATATAGTAAACACATTTCTAAATAACCTACGGATGGAAGAAAAAAATCAAAAGGTAAATAAGAAAATCTTTAGAAGACCTGTTTGCCTGTATCTTAAAGGCATAGCCCATCTGCAATGTCGCCTTCTGGAATGGGATACAGCTGTTTAACTGAACTATCTATTCTCAAGACTAAGAGACTAACTAAGGAAGATATGGGACAATATATTTAAATTTTCTGTTTATTCCAATTTGTATTTCCACTTCTTTGTCTATCTCTGTTTAACAACTTCTAACCCAAATCTCTCCAAAGCTATTGGGTTAGCTTTTAATATGTTAAACTTTTTTTAAGTTCCAAAGTGGGGACTGATGAAAATGAAAATTTTTTTTTACACAAAATATATTTCTTTAGCATATATATATATATATATTTTTTTGAGTTGGAGTCTCACTCTGTCACCCAGACTGTAGTGCAGTGGCCGCTCCCGGCCACTGCAGCCTCGACCTGTTGGCCTCCGGCGATCCTTCAGCCTCAGCCTTCCGAGTAGCCGGAATTACAGGCATGCGCTACCACGCCCGGTTAATTTTTTGATTTATTGTAGAGATGAAGTCTCGCCTCCCAGGCAGGTCTCGAACCCACAGGCTCAGGCAATCCACTCACCTCAGCCTCTCAAAGGTGCGGGATTACAGGCTGAGTCACCGAGCTTGGCTCTTTAGCATATTTTTAAATGGCTGCCACAAGGCCAGCAGACTGAAATGGCCGAACAAAGCTGTCTTTTGTGGGAGAAATTTGCATCTGTAGAGAGTCGTTAATGCAGCCAGGACTTCCCCTTCTAGGTCTTTCTCGGATCCAGGAGAGATTAACTGAGAGTCTGACATCTTTAAAAGTCTGAAAAGAAACAATTACCATCTACCCCTTTCTGAGGGCTGTTACCTAAGAGGCTTTCTTTACATAGCAAGACTCCCTTTGCCAGCCAAGCTTTCTTTCTCCCTCTCATAACCTGACTTGCTGCTAAAACCTGATTTACCAACATAACCTGGTTTTGGCCGTGTTCTGAGTCCACATCCTTTCTATAACCTCAAGATGGCATACAAACTTCTGAATTTCACAGGGGAGTTGGTTCTCATTCTGAAGGCTCTCATGTATATATGTTAAATTTGTATGCCTTTTCTCCTATCATAAAAAAGAAAATATCTTTAGACAAATGAAAATGAAGATGAAGACACAACACATCAACACTTACGGGATGCAGTACTTACACCTAAATATGTGTACATTAAAAACAAAGGAATACCTCAAATCAATAACCTAACCTTTACCATAAGACACGGGAAAAAGAAAAGAACAAACTAAGCCTAACAAACTAAAGCAAGCAGAACGAAGGAAATAATGGCAGAAATTGATAAAATAAAAATAGAAAAACTGAGATAGGAAACCAGCAGAACTGTTACAGTCTTAGAAACGCTCGGCTGCTCCCCTTGATACCAATAAATCAAAGGGGCAAGAAACTGGTAGAATGAAGTTTATTTCTGAATTCAAATCCAGGGAGCAGAGCCGAACTCGAGGTCTTTTTAAAATGGTTCTGCCCACTCTTCAGGCCTCACAGTCCACTTTTACAGTCCTGAGTTGTTGGTACCTTTGTATTGTATAGACCTTAAGTTACAGCTGCATTTTACATTTAGAGTAAAGGACGTTTACAAGGCCTAAGACATCGTGCATTGCAAAAGTTATGCAAATCACTAGTCTTACAATTAAACTGATACTATATTGTTCAAATCTATGATTACTAAGAAAGGAAGTAAATAGGGATTACATCTTTGGGTTAGTCTGCAGGGATGTCAAGGATCCCCTGAAGCTACTTACTGGGAGTGCACAGAAGACAGGAGACTCTCTGTAACGTGCAGAAATGCTTGAACACTTGCCATGCCCTCCTCTAGGGACCGTGGCAATATGGACTGACATTAGTGGGTCTCTGTATCAGGACTAGTTTCCAAAATGAAGGTCACAATCCAGCCAAGTCCAACTGAAACCAAGATGGCGTCAAAAGTGACCTCTACTTATCCTTCTTGCCCATTATACCATAATTATAATGCTTTAGTATGATAAAAGGCACTACTACCAGTGCCATGACAGTTTACAATTAGCAGGGCAACTTCTGAAAGTTACCTTATACAGCTTAAAAGGGGAAGGAACCCTCAATTCCAGGAACTCTCTGTCCCTTTCCTAGAAAATCCATGAATAATCCACCCCTTGCTTAGCATATAATCAAGAGATAGCTATAAAAATAAAACCCCAACCATGTGTGGGACTGCTGTTCCCCCTATAGACCAGCCCAGGCCACTATGCCTACAAAGTAGCCTGCTGTCGTCATTTCAATAAACTTATCTTATTTTCAAACTAAAGCCCAGTGACATACGTGGGCTGCTCTGCCTATGGATCTGTTTCTTTAATAAACTTACTTTTTGCTCTTACTTATCACTCATGTTTGAATTTCTTCATGCATGAAGCCAAGAACCCACTTGTCCCCTCAGACTGAACCCCAATTCTCCAGGGTTTGCCTGTAACATCTTTTGTGGTGACTCTGATGGGACTCTAAATTTGGGGTCCCCTAACCTGAATCAAAATTAAGAGAAAATCAATGAAGCAAAATTTGGATCTTTGAAAATACAAAAACTGACAAACTTTTCATTAGATTGATCAAAAAAGAACGAAAGAGGGAAGACTACCAGAATCCAAATTGAAAGAGAGGATGTTATCACTGACGCTACAGTTAAAAGATGATAAAGTTCCTAGAAAGACACAAGCTATCAAAACTGACTCAAGAAGAAATAGATAATCTGAATAGATTTAAAACAAGTAAAGTGATTTGAATTTGTAATCAAAACAACACCCATAAAGAAAAGCCCAGATCCAGATGCCCTCACTGGTGCTGGTATATTCCATGAATATTTAAAGAAGAATTAATACCATTTTTAAAAATTAACACTTCCAAAAAAGTAAAAAAGGACGGACTGAAAGGACAGACCGAGAGTGGGAAGTCATTTTTCATCTTGATATTAAACCCTGACACAATGATGAGAAAGTAGAAGCTATGCTTTTGGAGAAATGCACACTTTAGGTATAATTAACTTTACCGACTTTGTCTTTTCAGAAACAGACTTCCAGGTATCTGAGGTATCTCATAGTGGCAATCAAGCTTGCCTAGAGTAAAGGGAATTTACAAGGCCTAAGACATCGTGCATTGAGCAAGGACCCCGAACCTACCTACTGGGAATGTCTAGGAGATAAGAGGAGGTACACCCTCAATTAGGTCTAAGGAATGTCATTTGGGAAGGTGCAGGAGAATTAGAATCCTTGTCACGTCCTTCTCTAGGGGTTATGATAATGTGGTAATATTAATGGTTCTCTGTGTCACAGGATCTCCAAGACGTCCACAGGTAGTCGAGAAGGAAGTCACGGCAGTCACATCTACCTGATTGCAACATCTCCAAAGGAAAAGGATTTAAGCCAGGGCTTTGGGGGGCTACGGTGCCACATTCACCTAGAGTGTAGGCCTGCTCCCTGTCTGTGGGGACTGAAGTTTTCTTAAATAACTCTCATCTTCTCTCACCTCTGTGTGTTGCAATTCTTTGCAATCTACTCGGATCTCTGGGTTGCCAGCGCACACCTCCGGCTTGCCAGCCCGGCAGTGCTATGCGCCTCCCTGCGCCTCTCGACCCTCACCCGGTCCATCCGTACCCTAACAGGGACTATTTCCCAACAAATTCTATAAGGGAAGTATCACCTCGATACCAAAACCAGACAGAGACATTACAAGAAAAAAATTATTAAAAACTACAGACTAAAATGTCATATGACTATTGACTAAAAAGTCCTCAACCAAAAACTAGCAAAACAAATTCAGCAACTTATGAAAAGAATTATACCCCACAACCACGAAAGATTTATCCCAGGAATTCAAGTTTAGTTTCTCACACAAAAAAATAATTAATGTAATGCACTATATAGAAAGCAAAACCACATGATCATCTCAGTAGATTCAGAAAAAGCATTTGACAAAATCCAGTACCTTTTCATGATGAAAATATTCAACAGGAATTCTGATTTCCAGTCCAGCATGTACGAAGCTCTAAAGTCATCACTCAGTCCTAAAAACAAGTAAAAAGATGTATAAACTGAAAAATCAACAATTCTTCTTAAATCTGTCAGAAAAGTGAGATCCCAGGAAAACTACTGCCTTCAAAATTGGAGACAGACAAGTGGATACAGAAAATCAAAACTTACTGGAACAGAAACCCACAAGCAGAAACCTCCATACAAACCACTAATGGAGTAGGAAAACTTACACTGTAATTGCTAGAGGCTTAGGGTGGACAAGGCTGAGAGTTTTAAAAAAATCCTTCCTTCAGGGGTATCTACCTTCAGGTAGCCCCCACAGTTTTGTGAGTTTTACCTTCAAGAGCTCTACCAGGTTCTCACAGTGAATACTGGAGAAAAATACTACATACTTCCACCAGGGAGAGTAGAAAATTATCATTTTGAAATACACCAGAGAATTCTGTTCTTAACAAGGCCTAATCTGCTGGGATTTATCAGAACCTAACTAACTTGGATGAAGGGAAATCTAAACTCCAGCCCGCACAAGGAGGCCACATGGAGGAAAGGAAATATCTAACTTAAGTCATCCTGTCCCATTTCAGAGGGAGAAGAAGAGAAGGAAACAGAGAAACATTTGTGAAGTCCACATCCCAGGGGTACAGGCTCACCAAAAGCTTGAGGCCTAATTACAAGATTTAAGAACATTACCCATTTCCTCAGCTTCCCACAGTTTACCACTACATGATTAAAGGCCCATTTACCAGAGTTCCTTTTATCTAGTACATCCTATTCAACTCAGAACAAAAACGAACAAGGTATACCAAAAGGCAAAAAACAGTTTTAGAGACAGAACTAGATTCAGATATAGCATGGATGCTGGAATTATCATACTGGCAATCAATAACAACTATGATTAATGTGAGGGGTCTGATGGGAAAAGAAGACAACATGTAAAACTGATTGGTAATATAAGCAGAAAAAGAGAAATTCTAAGAAAGAATAAAAAAGAAATGTCAGAGATTTTTTAAAATGCTGCAACAGAAATAAAGGTGGACTTATTATGTGACTGGGAACAGCTGAAGAAAGAATCTCCGAGGATATGTCAATAAAAATTTCAAAAAGCAAAGAGAAAAAGAGACAGGGAAAAAAAAAAAAAAACCAGAACAGAATACCCAAGAACTGTGGGACAACTACAAAAGGTGTAACATATGCATAATGGAAATGTCAGAAGGAAAATAAGAGAAAAGGGAACAGAAGAAATATTTAAAGCAATCATGACTAAGAATTTCCCCCAAATTAATTCCAGACACCAAACTGCAGATCCGGAAAGCTTAGGATAAATGCCAAAAACACCCCCCAAAAACTAGGCATATTGTTTTCAAGCTGCAGAAGATTGAAGAGGAGGAAAGAATCTTGAAAGAAGACAGGGATTGAGGAGGGGAGGACATCTTACCTATAGTGCAGCAGAGATGAAAATTAAATCTTACCTAGCCTCAGAAACCATGCAAGCAAGAGGATAGTGGATTGAAATATTTGAAGTAGCTAGAGAAAAAAATTCTATAAGCCTAGAGATATGAATCCTCCAATACAATTCTTCAAAAGTGCAGGAGAAATAAGACTTTCTCAAACAAACAAATTTAAGAGAGTGTATTGTCAGAAGCCCTGCCTTGAATGAAATGTAAGAAAATAAAATCCTACAGAGAAAAGGAAAATGGTGTAAGTCAGAAACTTGGATCTATGTAAAGAAAGAAAGTGTATCAGAAAAGAAATAAGATAAAATAAAAAACTCTTATTTGCTGCATTTTTAATTCATCTATATCAGATGACAGTTTGTTCAAAATAATAATAACAGCAATATATTTTTATATTATAGCTGATGTATAAGTAAAATGAATGACAGCAAAGAAACAAGGAATGGGAGGGAGAAATTAGGAATATTCTGTTATTATGACGTACTTGCTCTACCTATGCATTAGTATGATGTTTATTTAAAAATGGAGTTGGATTAGTTGTAAATGTATATTGCAAACTCTAGGATACCCAGTTTTTTAAAAAAAAACTAACAAAGTATAATTGATATGCTAAGAAATAAGAGAAAATAGAATTATATAAATTGATCAACCAATAATCATAAAAGGCAGGAAAAGAGTGGAAGACAAAAACTATAAAAAGAAAAAAGGGTGACCTTTGCCCAAATAAACTTTCTACTTATATTTTTTAAAAAAGAAAACAGGGCAATGAATAGAAAACTGCAACAGATATGGCAGATATTAATCCAACTAGATCAATAATCATTTTAAATATCGGTGGTCCAAATGCACCAATTAAAAGACAGAGATTGTCAGACTGGATCAAAAAACAACACCCAATTATATGTTGCCTACAAGAAATCCTAAATACAAAGACATAAAGATGTCAAGTAAAATGATAGAGAAAGATATATTATGCTAACACTAATTATAAGAAAACTGGAGTAGCTATCTTGATTTCAGACAAAGCAGACTTCAGAGTAAGAGAATTATCAGAGACAGAGAAGAGCATTATACAATAAGAAGGTCAATTTTCCAAGAAGATATGAAGATCCTTAATGTGTATGCAAAAATTGCTAGAATGGCAAGGAGTATAGGTAAATCCACTAACAGCGTTGCAGACTTCAATGCCTATCAGGCAGAAAATCAGTAAGGACATAGTTGAATACATCAGCATCATGAATTAATTGGAAACAATTGACATCTGTAGACTACTATGTCCATCAAATACTCACCAAGATAGACAACACTCTGGGCCCTAAAACATACCTTCACAGATTTAAAAGAATAGAAATCATCTACTGTATACTCTAAGACCATAGTGAAATTAAATAAGAAATTATAGCTGGAAAAGCACAGACAGCAATAAATGGAAACCTCCTCAACCTGATAATGAGCAGCCAAAAAAAATCCACAGTTGACATTATGTTAAGTGGTGAAGGATGGGATGCTTTCCCCTTAAAATTAGGAACAAATAAAAGATGTCCACTCTTGCCCCTTCTATTCAACATTGTACAGGAGGTTCTAGCTAGGACAGTTAGGTGAGAAAGTATTCCAGATTGAAGATGAAAAAGTAAAGCTGGCCGGGCTCAGTGGCTCAGCCTGTAATCCCGCGCCTTTGGGAAGCTGAGGTGAGTGGATTGCCTGAGCCAGCGGGTTCGAGACCCGCTTGGGCAGGAGAGACCTCATCTCTACAATAAATCAAAAATTAGCCGGGCGTGGTAGCGCATGCCTGTAATTCCGGCTACTTGGAAGGCTGAGGCTGAAGGATCGCCGGAGCCCAGCAGGTCGAGGCTGCAGTGGCCGGGAGCGGCCGCTGCACTCCAGTCTGGGCAACAGAGTGAGACTCCAACCCCCCACCCCCAAAGAAAAGAAAGAAAGAAAAAGTAAAGCTATCTCTATTCCCAGGTGACATGATCCTGTATATAAAATATCCTCTGGACCGCACTAAAAAACACTCTTAAAACTAATAAACTAGTTCAGAAAGCTTTCTGAACACAAAATCAACATTCAAAAATCAATTGTATTTCTATGCACTTGCAATGAACAATCTGAAAATGAAATTAAGAAAACAAGTTTATTTAGAATGGCATAAAAATAAACTACTTAGGAAAATTTTTAACAAAAGTAGTGTAAAACTTATTCACTGAAAATTACAAAACAAGGAAATTAAAGAAGATCTTTAGAAATAAAAAAATATTTCATGTTCATGGATAGGAAGATGTAGTATTTTTAAGATGGCAGTGCTCCCCAAATTGAGCTACATAGTCAATGCAATCTCTGTCAGAATCCCACCTGTCTTCTTTGTAAAAATTGGCGAGCAGATTCTAAAATACATATGGAATTGCCAGTGACCCAGAATAGACAAAATAATCTTGAAAAAGAAGAACAAAATTGGAGGTTCACATTCCTGATTTAAAAACTTACTACAAAGCAACAATAATCAAGACAGTGTGGCACTGGAAAAAGAATAATCATATGGATCATATGTCTATCAAATGGATCACAGAATTGAGAATACAGAGCTAAACTCTCATGCTTATGGTCAATTGGTATTCAACAAGAGTACTAAGAAGCTTCAAAGAGGAAAGAGTAGCTTTTTGACGAATTGTGATGGGACAATTGGATATTCACATATAAAAGAATGAAGTCAGATCCCTACCTCACACCATATTTAAAAATTAGTTCAAAATGGATCCAAACATAATGATAAAAACTAAGACTCAGACAAAAACATAGTAGTAAGTCTTCATGACTTTAGATTTAGCACTGGATTAGATTAGAATCCAAGATTCTAATCCAAGATTCTAATCTTGGATTCTTATCTATGGCCTGACAGCACAAACGGCAATGAAAAAAATAGACAAATACTATTTTATAAAAATTGAAAACTTATGTACTTCATAAGACACTATCAAGAAAATAAAGACAACACACAGAATGAGAGAACATATGTATACAACATATATCTCACAATTAACTTTTATCTAAAACTCTTAGAGCTCAATAATAAAAGACAACTCAATTAAAAAATGCTCAAATTATCTGAATAATTTTTTTTCCAGAGAAGGTACACAAATATCCAAAAAGCTCATGAAGACATGCTAAACATCTTTAGCCATCATGAAAAGGCAAATAAAAACCACAGTAATAGATCCCTTCACAGTCATTAAGATGGCTAGAATCTAATAATCAGATGGTAACAATTAATTAAAAGGATGTGGAGAAATTGAACTAATATGCTGCTGATAATTCAGACACCTTGGGAAAGTCTGGCAGTTCCTCAAATGGTCAAACACAGAGTTACTCTATGACCCAGCAATTCCATTTTTTACCATATATCCAAAAGAACTATAAAGCATATGTCAACATAAAAATGTGCACACAAACATAATAGCCAAAAAGTAAAAACTTTTGAATGGATAAACAAAATATGGTATACATATACGATGCAATATTATTCAGCAATAAAAGCAACAAAAATGCTGATTGATGCTACAACATAGATGAACCTTAAAGACATTATGTTAAGTGACAGAATCCATTCACAATATTGTATGATTCCATTTATATGAAATATCCAGAGTAGGCAAATCTATAGCGACAAGAAGTAGGTTAGTAACGCCTTAGAGCTAGAGAGGTGGAGTGGGAATATAGGGGAAATGATTGCTAAAGAATAGGGGGTTTCTGAGGTGATAAAAAATGGTCTAAAGTTGACTATGGTGATGGTTGCACATATTCATAAATATGCTAAAAGCCATTGAATTGTACTTGGATACTTGCTAGGCCAGAAATAAGCACAGGATGCTCTGGGAGCTGATGAGGGGGTTAGAAAAAGCTTTGTGGAGGAGGTGATGCTTGAGTTGGATCCTAAAATATAGGTAGAAATTGGTCTGTTGAAGAGATAGAATAGGAAATGTAAAAGGACAAAAGAAGGAAGGTGTTAACACCAGAGAGGACAACATGAGCAAAGATGTGGGGGATCGTAGTAGCAATAGAAATTTGGATTTCTGATAAAGGTATGGATCTGGGCATGACAGTGGTGAGTTCAAGGGTTTGGGAAAGACTAAAATAAGGTCCCGATATGATGCACATGGAATTCACACTCTAGGTTAGTAGTGTACTAATACACCACAAATACTGCCACGTTTGATCTTTATTGAACATGAAAATATGCTTTAACCAAAGGATATGTTAGATAACAATGCCTGTAGGAGAAATATTTGACTGAGCAGGCCATGTAACATAGCATAGAGCCTTGTAGAAATGACTGCCACTAAAAAAAAGAAAAAGAAAAGAAAAGCCTGTTTCCTGGATCATGCAAGATTTTCCCCTAAGGCTATATGAGAACCTGGGCAGACATAAAACAGTTCTTTTCAAACAAAAACTTTGGTGAAGGGCATTCAAAGAGGAGTGCAATAAGTGTGCATACATTTGTCGATGCTTCATGACATAATTATGCTCCTGCTATAGATGTGTAGCAACTATTGATGACTGGTTTTAAGATTTTAAAGTTCTTTAAGTGTGCTTCCAAAGAAATAGTAGTTGGAAGTAAGCTTTGACAGACATAAGGTCTGAAAATACTGATTTCTGTTAGGAGGTTCATTAGAATAATTAAAGCTAACTGCAGTAACAAATACTCATATCTCAGAGACTGAATACAATAAAACCTTATTTCTCATGTATATAAATCTGTGATTTTCTCTTGGTGCTAAGGCATCTGGAGTGTGTATCTTCCAGTGAAAGAGAGGAATAGACAAGACACCCAGTTTCTAGAAGCCTTGGTCTAGGAGTTTCACCTACTACTCCTGTTCCCAGGTCATTTGCTATCATCTGAATCTTTGTGTCTCCTAAAATTCATAGTTTGAAATTTAATCCCTAAAGTGAGCAAACTAAGAGATGGGATCTCTGGAAGGTGATTAGGTCATGAGGATCCCATTCTCATGAATAAAATTAATGTCCTACTAAAAAATGCCTGAGGGAGCTTGTTCTCCCTTTCAACCATGTGAGGATACATAGAAGCCTCTATCCATGAAAAACAGGCTTTCACCAGACACTGAGTAACCGGCACCTGAATCTTTGGCTTTGCAGCCTCTGGAACTGTGAGCAATACATTTCTGTTGCTTATAAATTAACCACTCTGAGGTATTTTGTTATAGTATCCTGAACAGGCTAAGACACTATTGGTCAGAACGAGTCATGTGGTCCCAATCTAACCCAAAGGGAGCTGAAAATACACAGGAGCTCATAAACTGTTTATTGTTTTTCCTACCTGGGTGCAAGAAAGGACATGAGGTTACAGGCTGAAAGACAGCTTGGATTGGCACCAAACCAATGACACTGGGATACTAGGAGCAAAGGCAAGATGGGCACATTGAGGGTGGTGAAAGAAAAAGAGAAAGCAAGAAAAGCCAAGATAGTTGGCTGACCATTTAGCTCTAAATATCCAGCTTATGAATTATCTAGGCCATTTAATTTCTTCCTTCTGCCCCCAGCCATCCCTGTGAGCCCACAGGAGAATGGGCTCAGTAAGGTAGAGAGGTAAAAATATGAAAGGATAGAGACATTTTTCAGCTTGTCAAAGGCCCAGTAGAGGAAATAGAAGATGAAGGTGAAATTCACTCACCCATACTCTTAAAAGATGAAGGTGAAAAATTCACTCACCCATACTCTTCCTGTTTCTCACTCTTGCAACTAACTGAATAAATAAATGCACTGCATTCAAGTATATATGCATCCTCCCTGCCCCAATAGTTTACTACAATTGTCCAAATGTTTTCTCCTTAAAGGATAGAATATAAAGTCAGAAGACAGGAGCATCTAAATACACTCATAGTATAAAAGAAGTGCTGTATGTCTGCAGTGACATTGAATAATGGATGCATGATGACTTTATTGAGGAAACCAGACCTTCCCTTTCTGCTACAGAACTCCCTGAGGTACTCTCACCACCGGAGCTTCCTCCTCCTCCCTTTAGAAAGCACATTACATCAAAACTGGCAATGATAACAGCATTGGAAAGCCAGGCTGGGAAAGACAAAAAAACGAAAGTGTCACTACTGCCAATTTCGCCTCCTTTTAGAGCACAGGCTGCCTCTAATAATTCAGCAGGATCAAAAAATAGTCCTTAGTTCTTCATCTCCACCCAGCCAGGGGTTAATGCTTTCTAATAGCCAACAGCTTGTTTCCTGTGGCTTCAATAAAACCCAAGTGAACTGTGAGGTTTATTTTCTTGATCACAGACCAACAGATGTAAAATTTGGTAGTAATGCTCTTTTCCTTGAACTTAACTGAAAATTTAGTTTCCTTTGAAAGCTTTAAAACAATACTCTGGCAATGTGAATGAAGTCATTAGTTAGAATTCATAACAGTTCTCTCTCTACCTAAAGGATTAGAGGAGAGACTGACAGGAGTAACAAATGGCTAGGTAGTCCACTGGACCCTTTATACAAGTAGAACATATACTTCCTAAATGTTGATTAGAGAAATAACTCCCTAATTTTGACCCCAAAACTACCTGTCTCTGTCATAAGGCTGTTATGCCTCTGACATCTATCTGTTAATTCAGTCAACAATTTCTCAAGGATAAATTGTCTCCCAAGTGTGATGACTCATACCTGCAATCCCAGTTACTGGAGAGGCTGAGGCAAGAAAATTGCTTGAGCCCAAGAGTTTGTGCCCAGCTTGAGCAACATAGCAAGACCCAGTCTCCAAAATAAGTAAATTTTAAAAATACACTAACTGGGTTTGTGTTGCATACCTGTAGTCCCAGCTACTGGGGAGGCTGATGTAGGAAGATCGCTTGAAACCAGGAATTTGAGGCTACAGTGAGCTATCATCACACTACTGCAACACAGTAAGACTCTGTCTCTCAAAATAAAAATTAAAAAAAGAATAAGTTGTCTTATGAAACCTTGCATCTTCAGTATCTGCCGCTGTCAGAAACAGCTGTGAATGGGCAACAGAGAAGATTATACCTCTGATCCTGGGCTGTCAGATGCATGGTAAATTTTGTTCAGAAGTCTAAGACACAGTCCCTATTCTCCAGGAAATAAAAACATCGTGAGTGAAACAAGACTACCACACAAATAATGAAACAATAATCCAGGAGAGTAGTATTATGACTTTATAGCTAATTAAATATTACAATAAACAAAAGAGATTCAGAGAAGGAGAGATGACTATGGGGTGGAGTGATTGAGAAAAATATAAAATTTAACTAGAACACAGGTAACACCTAGGGGGAAAAAAGAGGCAATACGTTGATGAAAGAAGGGCACCAGGGTAACAGAGGAAAGGTGATGGAAATTCACGTGGGGAATGAAGGAAGATAGAGGAACACTGAGAAGTAAGGTTGGAGGGATAGAGTTGGCCAAACCATGGAAAATCTTGTCATATGTTGCAGAAAAGAGAAACAACCTGGAGGCTCAGTGAACCATGGAAATTAGAAAACTAAAGTATTAAAAGTCTTTGAAGAAAGGGAGGAGCGAAAGCTTAGCTCCTTTCTCTATCTCTAGCACTCTCAGCAGCCATTCCTTAACTCATGTATTATTATCCAGAGTTGGTAATTCTCTGCACACATTGTGCCATTTCTCATCTCCATACAGTTGCTAAAACCATCCCCTCTGCCCGGAAGTCCCTTACACACACACACACACACACACACACACACACACACACACAAGTGCATGCACACACAAGCATTCTCCCACTTTCCTCTCTTACTTACTTGTTAAGACTCTGCTCATTCATCCATCTGTTAATTCAGTCAACAATTTTTTTTCTGATGGTTCTTTTGACTGGGCATCAAATGCTCTTTGAGGAGTGGAGATACAGCATGAACAAAACAGGAAAGATCCCTGTCCTCACAGAACTGACCTTGTGGTGGAGGGAGCCAACACAACAATAGAGTACATCGATAAACAAGGTGATGGCAAATATGTAATAAGTGCCATAAAGAGAATACAGAGGAGACTGTGATATAGATTAATGAGGATAGGGAACATGGGACCGTCAGTTACACAATACACAAATGTTTCCTTGTCCTTCTCCTAGGCACATAGCTAGACTGCATTTCCCAACCTCTTTTTGCATCCAAATATGACCATTCCAGCTAGTGGAATGTAAACAGAAGTGATGTGTACCATTTCTGAATCAAATTTATTTTAATGCATGAGTATGTTCTCTCCATTCTTCTGGTAAGATGTAGGCAACAAGGGGAAGGCAGGGCCACAAGCTGGGTCTTTGAATCTTTGCATCAAGAGAGCCACTTGCCAACCAGGAACACCCACCCTCTCTATCCCATGAGTGACAAATGAACTTCATTGTCCCTAAGGCACTATTCATCATGACCTAACTTACCATAATAAATATTAGCGAGAGTGGTCAGAAAAGGCCTCTCTGGCCAGGCTCAGCAGCTCAGCCTGTAATCCCCACGCTTTGGGAGGCTGAGGTGAGTGGATTGCCTGAGCCCGCGGGTTCGAGACCCGCCTGGGCAACTTGGTGAGACCTCATCTCTACAATAAATAAAAAATTAGCCAGGCGTGGTAGTGCACGCCTGTAGTTCCGCCTACTCGGAAGCCTAAGGAGGAAGGATCGCCGGAGCCCAGCAGGTGGAGGCTGCAGTGGCCGAGAGGGTGCCACTGCACTCCAGTCTGGACGACAGAGTGAGACTCCAACTCAAAAAAAAAAAAGAAAAAAGAAAAGAAAAGACCTCTCTGAGGAGGTGGCACTGGATGTGAAAACAGAATGAGAGGGAGTCAGTCAAGCCAAAATCAGGAGTACTCCTAGCAGAGGGAACAGCAAGAGCAAGGGTCAGGAAAGGGCATGGCAAGTTAGAAGAACAAAAGCAACAGCTGATGAAGCCAGAGCATAATGAATGAGGGCAGACTGAAACTAGGCAAGAATGAAGTAGACAGAGGCAAGATCATTCTCAGCTACCATCTCAGTCAACCTTTTACAAGCACCACCAGCTCGGCCTGGTGACCATTTTTGGAGCTCTCCTAAGAACCTGGGTCTACATCTATTATTATCCTTCAATCATCTCATAATTATCTATTTATGTATAATGGGCCTTCTGAAAAACAAACCCATTCCTCTTTGCATCTCCAGCACGCATGCCAACATATACAAGTGGTCACAGTGAATGTTTCAGTACAAATGCATGAAATAAATGGTGACATTACAGGTCTCCATGTGACAATGGCTGGGTCTAGCTTGATAGCTGTGATAAGGAGCAAAGAAGGATGCTGAAGAGACAGTTCATCTCCATAAACACTGCGATTTTGAGTTTTACCAGTGTGATTTGACCTTCTTTCAAGAAGTCCTTCCCTTCGATTACTCAACCCTCCTTCAGGTTCCTCCTGAGGATGACCCATTTCTTACAAAGATTTCTTCCCGATAACAGGTTGTTGGGAGCCTTCGTTAAAGAGGAAGGTTTCCCCTTCAATGAAAATGACTGGAAACTGTGAAAGACACAGTTTGAAGCTTAAGGCTCCCTGCCAATACAATGACCCAGTTAGCAACCAAAACAAAGAACAGATAAATCAGGGGAATAAAAGTCTCCCATCACCCCTCTCCCTTACCTCTGTCTTCTCACTGCAGTGGTTTCTAGGAGGTTCTAAACTTGTGGAGCTAATTTCATTCCCTGGGATTGGAAAATGCCAGCTTCTACCTGAAAAGTTCCTCTCAGAGAAGTGAATATAAAAATCTTGTTCACGCTAATGATGTGAGTTTTTATTCTCAGTTCTCAGAGGCAGACTTCCCAATCTTACATCCCTCTTCCCTATTCATGTTGGAAAACACACCGAGCCTGCTGCTCTCAAAAATTAAAACAACTGAGCAATGACTCTCCACCTATTAATATTGGGGTGGGGTGGGTGCCAGTATAGTAGGGAAAAGGACATTATCTTCTTAGGAAAGTGATTTTGAATTATCCCCTAACGGCGAAGGAGAGTGAAGGAATACCTCGTGAGAGCTGAGGTCAGAGTTTAAAAAAGGCAGAGGCAAGCATGAAACTTTTTGAAGTTTCTTGTTTTATCTTCAAAATTGCTGCAGATTCTCTCTCTGTCTGTCTCTCTCTCTCTCTCTCTCTCTCTCACACACACACACACACACACACACACACACACACACACACCACTCTATGTTTGCATTAAAATAAAAATAATTCATCTACCAACTCTGAGTAAAATGGACAAGACAAACACCAACAGGTTTATCCTGTACCTTTAGGTATTAATGTTTCCCAAAAACCACTGGTGGTTAAGCAAATATTTACAGAAGTGTTACAGTTTATTTCCTTATGATTAACAGGTAGCCAAGAGATGAAGGCAGAGCATCTGAAAAGGTTGACAGACATTGTTCACAGTGAACTCCTTAGTTCACTGAGCTCCAGTTTCTTGTGGGCCTCATTTATTTCCTCTATCCCAGGGATCCTCAGTCTTTTTGGGGACCGATTTCGCGGAAGACAATCTTCCACGGACGGAGGGAGGGGCCGAGGAAAGGGGGAAATCATCAGACGATAGATTCTCATAAGGGGTTCTCAACCTAGATCCCAAGCGTGTGCAATTCACAGAGGGGTTGTGCACCTATAAGAATCTAAAGCCACCACTGATCTGACAGAAGATGGTACTCCACTCTCCCACTGCACACCTCCTGCTGTGCGGCCCGGTTCCCAACTGGTCTGTGGCCAGGGTTTGGGGACCCCTGTTCCAACCCTCAAATGACCTTTCTCATTTCCTCTTAATCTCATTTCCTAATAATAAAGCCATAGGTTTCACATATTAATAGTTTGAATAATTTCTGCCCATTATTTGAGGCCTTTACATCTAATGTTGCGCTCATATTTACAACATGTTTAACCTACTAGGAAAATGTCTTTCCACAGATAAATTCAGTATTTTACAATTTCAGGGGTTTTAAAAAATTTGATTTTCCTCTCAGTTATTTTACCTTAAGATCCACCAAACTGTTAACTCTCAGTCCCAAGTTCAAGAGCTTTTCTTTTCTAGGAAGTACCATGGAGAGCTTCCTCTATTCCCTGCGTGGTCTCAAGGGCTGGAGATAATGCTCCTGCCCAAGAAATATGTTCTTTTGTGTCAATAAATAACAGCAAAAGTGCTTTTTATTTCTCAGTAGAATCACATCAATTTTGTCCTGAAATCCACTACTCAACGACTCTCTACTCTGTTCTCACTTTAAATACGGAAAGGCAGAGCTCCTATAGGTTATAGACTTTTAGTGAGCCAAATAACACAATTATCAGTCCAATATCTTATCCACTGAAAAGGTTTCCAAAATGCCCGACAGAACTTTAGTACTCCAAGAAAGTATGCTTTATTTTAAAAACGATTTGCTTTGAAACTCCTTAACAATAGTATCCATTTCTGCTTTATTTTTATGGCTTTGTAGCAGGAGGTAGAGAGTCTAACTTACTGTAGTCATGTAATGCACTTTTTATGAATGCAATAATAAGCATCAGTACAAGAAAACATTAGCTTTGTCATATTGTCACAAAATGTTATTCAATGTTATCTCCGATAGCATTAAAGGAATTGTGTGAAAAAGATTGCTTGATACTTTCAACTTCAAAGGTTGGGGGTGTGTCTCAAAATATTCTGTAGGCACTTAGTAACCTATTATAGTTTTGTCTCCAGTGAATCCAGCTACATCTTTTAAAATCATGTTTTATCTTCTTCATATTGTATCCTCTCTTCAAAGAAACTGTTACTGTCATCTTAGCATTCTCCATGCAATTGTAACCTAAGTCAAGGTGGCTCACTATTCAACTGGAGTTATATATCTCTCTTGGGAACTATGGTTGTTCCTGGAATATTATCTATCTTACCTATTTAGCTATCATCTATCTATCTATCATCTATCCATCTATCATCTCCCCTTTGGGAGAAAGACTCTATGAAGAACATCTTGAAAAGAGTTTTTCAATACACTAGGATCCAAAGAAGAAAAAAAGAAGAAAAGAGTTGAAAATGCAGGAAGGAATGGAACGCCATGAGAGGTTACCCCAGTTTGCTTTCCAAAGCTCTCAGGAAGCTTCCATGGGTTCTTCAGAAATCTGTTTCTTAAAAGAGGTGAGTGACATCAGCATGCTTCAATTGTACTCATTAGGACAATTGTGAAGAGGATAGTAGTTAATGACTCAGATGGTGGTCACTGATTTCCAATCGACCAGGTGATAAGGGATTCTGTGAGGGAAGAAGTGAGGTGGCAATTTTTGAGCATTTTCTTATTCTTTCTGTATGTCTTGTATATGCTGTCAAGTTATGGAAATTGAGGCTCAGAGAGGAAATAATTTGCTCAAGGTCACATAATGTAGGTAAGGAATGCAAACTCAAACTGTTTACTGCTAAACCCCCAAATTTGGTTTTTTTTAACCACATTTGGTATGCTCCACAGCAACGTTTACATGGTCAGCAGAGGTAAGAACTATAAGCAGCTCGAGAGAAAAAGACACAAGGGGCTCTCCATCTGCAAGCCACTCTCCATTTGCAGGCTGTCCCTGAATGGCCACCCTAGTGAGAACCATCAATAATAAGAGAAACAGGCTGTGGAGAGTCCTTTGTGTTGGTCACTGCTGTGGACAATGACACAGGGCTTCCACAGACCCTGGGAGCCCTTCTAGGAATTAGGTAAGAACACTTTACTGCTCAGAGATCTCCCAATACTCTGCACCCTTTAGGGATGGGGAGAGTCTGTACCCACAGTCAACTTGCTGTCAAGTTGAGAAGGTACAAAGTGGATAGGTTATGAATTTCTCCCCAGGAAACCCATAAGTAAAGATCCAAAAGTCCTAATTTAATTTAAGTTAATTTTTTAAAAGTAGGATTTATTGAGAAGACAGAAAAGCTCCCATAGTGGGAAGGGACCTGAGGGGCTTGCCCAAAAACCCTAATTTTAAGCTGGGGCAAACTACAAGGCCCCTAAAGTACTATAGCCCTCAGAATCTCAGATAGAGAAAAAAGTTAAAACTCTTTTTTGTTTATCCTAAACTTTTATATTTTGAGCATCAAGGATGGTTCCTAGGGAAAGAAAGATGAACAATTGGTCTGTTTATTTTTTCCATTTAAGTCATATTTCTCCCTGACTTCATCTGTTCAGACCAAAAAATACTAATCATTTCAATCAGACCTCACATAGGAAAGCATCAAGACCACCCCTCTTGGTCCATTCCCATTACCTTAACCCAGGGGTCCCCAAGCTCCCAGGAAGCAGGACACACAGCAGGAGATTAGTGGCAGGCAAGCAAAGTTTCATCTTATTAACAGCCTCTCCCCATTGCTCCCATTACTGCCTGAGCTCCGTTTTCTGTCAGATCAGTGACGGCATTAGATTCTCCTAGGAGTGTGACCCCTACTGTGAACTCCACATGTGAGGCATCTTGGTTGAATGCTCCTCATGAGAATCTAATTCATGCCTGATGATCTGAGGTGGTGATGCTATATATTTCATTATCTATTACAATGTAATAATAAAGAAATAAAGTGCACAATAATGTAATGCACTGGAATCATCCCAAAACCATCCTTCACCCCAGCTGTGGAAAAATTGTCTTCCATGCAACTAGTCCATTAAACCAAAAGTGTCGGGGATCGCTGCCTTAACCTATCAGTCAGTTCAGTTGCAATGGACATAGTAAAACCACTGATGGAGCCGGGCTCAGTGGCTCAGCCTGTAATCCTGTGCCTTTGGAAGGCTGAGGTGTGTGGATTGCCTGAGCCCGCGGGTTCGAGACCCTCCTGGGCAGCGAGACCTCATCTCTACAATAAATCAAAAAAACAGCCGGGCGTGGTAGCACATGCCTGTAATTCCGGCTACTTGGAAGGCTGAGGCGGAAAGATCGCCGGAGCCCAGCAGGTCAAGGCTGCGGTGGCCGGGAGCGGCCACTGCACTCCAGTCTGGGTGACAGAGTGAGACTCCAACTCAAAAAAAAAAACACTGACGGTTTAAAGTTCCATGGCAGCAGAAATTGTCTCCATGTTCTATTCCTGATGCCTACGTTTATGCGCCTATCACTGGTCGGCGGCATGGGGTGGCTATGATTAGCTTCCACCAGTTGGGGTTCATCCTTGGAAGTGAGGATCAATATGTCAAACAACAGCAGAGAGATGGTATGAATGTTGACGAGACAATCTCCAAAGCCTCTACAGGTATGTGGGAGAGTATTTGCTTTACCAGCACAGTGGTCTTCAGCATGACATCCATGTTTATGGAGCAGGAATCTAACACGTTGAATACAGGATGTCAGAGCTGAAAGGAACTTCAGAACTCTAATTCTCACCTAATGCAGGGCTTCCTGTTGCCACATTTAGAATAAATGGCCATCCATCCATGAAGAGAGGCTTCATTGTACCTAAGGAAGCCTTATTTATGAACAGTGTCATTGATCTGGTTTCTTTCCTCTGAATTCCTCCTCCTTTCATAACCTTACTCCCGCCTCCCATCTCTCCCTCCCTCACCAACACCACCCCAGCCCCAGCCTCTGCCCTCTCTTTACTTCCCAAGAACAATATTCACTTTGGTGGAGAGACTTCAATTTTCTGGTAAGCAGCCTAGTGTTTAGTATCACATCACCTTTACTTTCATTCTCATCTTGCATTTGTTTTTGTTTGTATAACCAGTTTTCTCCCCTGATCCTTGTTCCTAACTTCCTGTGTAGTGAACTGTCTAGTACCATCCTTGCCCCAGGACTGTGGCACTTTGTGTCTTCCTTTGCCAGGGGCAATAGCCACGGCCATGAACCCCTTCTGAAGAACTGCAAGCTTATTTCCTTTTGATGATCTTCTTCCATGTCAGCTGCTTTTCTACTCTGTCCTGTTTGTCTGCATCTCTTGCTCTGAATTCTTCACAACAAGCTGATCAATCACTGGGATGCTTTGGCATTTTGGACTTCTTGTCCCCAATTACTTGCCTTGATGACGAACCACACTTTCCAGCCCTGATCCCTACTCTCCCTTGGAGACTCAAGTACAAGTTCCTATTAAACTCCTAGCATACAGCTCTATCATACAGTTTGCAAGTTGTCATGCTCCATTCCTAATAGGATTAATCTATTCATTAGTACATTATTTCTGAAGACATACCTTAGTCAGAAGAAGTAAAATCATCTCTCTTTTTTTGAGTTGGAGTCTCACTCTGTCGTCCAGACTGGAGTGCAGTGGCCGCTCCC
>NW_007250339.1:107076-114994 GCF_000164805.1 Carlito syrichta
CTCCAGCGATCTTTCCGCCTCAGCCTTCCAAGTAGCCGGAATTATAGGCATGTGCTACCACGCCCGGCTGAATTTTGATTTATTGTAGAGATGAGGTCTCGCCTGCCCAGGCAGGTCTCGAACCCGTGGGCTCAGGCAATCCACTCCCCTCGGCCTCCCAAAGGCTCGGGATTACAAGCTGAGTCACCGAGCCCGGCTAGGAAAATCATCTTAATCAGGAAAGGCTTTTAATAGAATCACGGGTCTCAGAAAGACCTTACAAGATTGCTTAATTCAAATTTCTAAACTTCCATAGTACTTAATTTTACCATACTATATTCTGTTTTTTATCTGTCTTCTCTCCCTCTTATAGTCTAGAGACTATAAGTTCCAAAAGAACCGAGGTTGTATCATACATATCCTCTATCTGGAATGGTGTCTTAAACACACTACTCAGTATGGATGGACTGAATGAACCAAATGATCAAATCAAGGTCAACTGAAGTCCAGCTACTCAATGGCAGATGAACTGGAACTCAGGTTTTCCCAATTTTGGGTTTTTTTTTTTATATTACAAAAGAAAATATATATAGAATAATTGACTTTAAATACTTCTATACTTTATAATACCTCCTCTCAAAACACGTGAAATAATTTTGCTGGTGACTTTTCCCTTGCCACTCATATTCCATTGGGAAGAAATTGTTAAAGATAACAAAAGTGTTTTTGAAGGCTTTCTGAGGTAAAGAATAGTAAAGTCCCTTCATCACATGGCTATCTTCGGTTTCATACTCCTCCAGTTTGCTTTTCAGACCAACAGTTAAATTTTCTGATTCCCACTCCAAAGCAAAGAAAGTACTGCTAGCTTTGTCAACAGCAAAGAAAACATGGGTAACTACTTTGCAGGCAGTTTGTGTGTTCATTGTTCAGCATCTATTATGAATCTATTATGAATCAAGCTATACTTGGCATATCTGTGAAAGAGTGTGTGAGGCGTTCTTGCAGAACAAAAAACAATAACACCCATATTCATGGACTGTGATATTCTGGGATAACCATATGTGACTAGTGTGTCTTCAAAACATTGTATTCTGTTGATACATAAAAGGTTTGAAAATGTTGTTTTCTCAGCCTCTGATGTTCAAGGAGGCTAAAGAGCTGAGAACCCTGGATTTTTTTCTTATTCATATGCAAAAGTTATATCTAAAGCACCCTTCCAACAGAACATGTTAATCATGTCTTCAAGAGCAAAAATGTGTGCCCTGCTTATTGGGACCACAAAAGGCATTAGTCTTTAACAGAAAGTGGCTGTTAAATTGTAAATCAGACAAGGCCTTGCTAGTGCCTGTGAGGGAATGTTCTTAATGGCACCATGAAATGGAATAGGATTCTGTTACCTCTGACCTAGGCCTGGCACAGCAACATAAAAATATGTTGTGTCCTAGAGAGAAGATATAGAGTTTATATTTTGTGTATTAGTTAATACCCCATCTGGTTACAGAAAGGACTGAAGGCAGCTTAAATAGAGACTTGTAGTATAAGAAGAAAAAAAGTAAACAGATGAAATAAGTGAGGTAAGTAAAGCCAAATAAAAGACGGAGGCCGTACATTACATTTATATGCAATTCAATATGTAACATCTTCGGCCAGTGCTGGAATTCTTCTCCTAAGAAATATGCATAAGTATGTTTTACTTTTGGGAAAGGAAGCATATACAAATCCAGACTGTTAAGCCAAAGACCTTATGAGGCTAATATTTACACTTAAAAAGTATTTTTAAGCTTACAAAACAATTTATCACTGTCTTCTTTTAAATGGTGAAGTTTTTGCATTTAAAATACATTCATATTGTTACAGATAAAAATTCAGATTCTGTATGTGTGGAACTTTAAATACAATTCTGCTTTGAGACAGGTATAAATAAATAATTTCCATTGCATAAGATGTGAGTGCACAACAACCATTGCAGGGTATAGCACCAACAACTATGTCAAAAATATTTAATAAAAAATGTGAATGAGAAGGCAAGAGACCAATTGGAGAACAGCTCTTCTCCAGTTAAGCCAGGATTCTATGTATTTGATTAATTTCAAAGGTATAGGCTGTCTCTTGAGAAATGGGATCACACATCTGTAAGTTCTTATCCTTGCTCCTTCCTTATCTTCATCCTATAAAAAATTATCCTCATAATACTTACTAGATTTTCACCTCCTTGATGACAGACCTTTCACCTAATGGCACCTAGCTCAACACCTTGAGCACAGTAGGCACCCAAAATATTTCCCGAATTTTGCATGGGGAAGAAAAAGAACAAATTCCTTATTGACTTCTGAATCCACAGTTCTTATAGGTCAGAGTAAAATTCAGTCTCTTTCACCCATTTTAGCCTAGCAATAAAGTCACTTCAGGGTCCCACTGTCATGATGCAGGACTGAGATCCCAGGCAGCTCAGAAGTGACTTCAAAGGACAAGAGCTAAGTTGAGAGGGGTAGGGAGATGGGACAAGAGTGAGAGTTACTGGGTGAGAAAGAGGGACGCAGCTGGTCCTGAAATAAAAAAGATATGAAGGTCAGATGCACACAATAAACTCACTCTAGTCACTACCATAGCCATGGATGGTCTCAAGGCAAAGAGAAGGAATGCCCTTTGACCCTTCCATATTTATCTTTCCAGCAGCAATACTCTGTGGGTTTTTTTTTCCCCCTTTGAGACTGCCTTTGACATTCATCTAATCAGAAATGTTAGAGTTGTTGCCAAATAGTGATTAACCAGTCTCTCATTCCCAGGATAGTACTAGATACTAAAACCTTCTAAGGGCAGTCCTGATTTATATTCTGCTTGCTGTTTTTTTTTTAATCATATTATTTTCCAGTTATTTCTTTGATTCTATGACTCTGTATGTGTACGTGGTGAAAAATAACCCATTTCGACTAAGAGAAAGCTTCCATTTTGCGTTTTTATGAAACCAAAATGGATTCTAAGTTTGAGAGTCTTGTATTTGAAACTGCTCTGGGCTATTCTTCAAAGGTAGTTCTTATAGCATATTGAAAATAATATGGTCAAGTTAAGAGGAAAGCACTAAAGTTTTGCTTTTAAAATAACCAGCATGGTATTGATTTACTTCTTTGTTCTCACACAAAATCCTTAGACTGCTAAATCAAGACAAAAAAAAAAAAAAAAAACCCCAAAAAACTGTGCCTTTAAATTTTTTCTTGTTTAAAGTTTGTTTTTTTATAATTTATTTTTGCATTTATTGTTGAATAATGATGTACTACAGAAATATATAAAACACAAGCTGTCTCTTATTTTGTTTGGTGATAAATTGCTCAATTAAAAACAGGTTATATTGCACGCCCTTGGCAACCTGAGCTGATATTGTATTATTCGGAATAGTACATGTCACCCTAAATAATTTCACATGCATCTGTTTTATTAGTAGGTGCTAATTAAACATGCATTTTGTGGAGTGACTTTACACAAGATCATTTTGCAGTTTCCTGTATTATTTATGTAACACTTAGGAATCTGTGTGTCCCAAATCTTACTATAAACTTTTCCTTCTGAAATTATTAATGGAAAGTGAAGACCCTCTTTAATAGTGGTTTTCTAAACATGCTTGGAAAAATATCCTAGTGCAAATTTTAAAACAAACAGAAAATGTATTACTAATATACACCATATCACATATTTCCCAGAAGATTTTAAACCTACACAAATGCTCATTATTAGAGATTAATGCCCTCTTTTAATTGGTGGCCCATTTACTTCCTGGAAACTGGTCCATGCAAATGATAGTCAATATGAAGATGGTGAATGGTGAGGTTTCTCTGGTGGTTAGGAGCTGTAGCCTTGCCCAAGAGGTCACACATACTGATCCAGGCTGGTTGGTGTATTGCTCCTTCCTGCCACCCCTTTGCTTCCTTGTCCAATGAACTCAAAAGCTCAAATCTGCAGCATTAATTGTTTCAAGAATGGTCACCATTCTTTCTTTTTTCTATTTTTCACACAGTGTTATACCACCATTGTGACCCATCATTCAAGTCAATTATTCTAAAGCTATTTGTGCATAGGTAGTTTGTAACTTTAGGCAAAGCCCTTGACCACTCTGGGTCTTGCTTTCTTCTCTGATAAAAAAAAAAATAAAGAAAAAAGAAATCAGCGTTTCTCAAAACACTGTGTTTATGAAATGAAAAAGGGTCTTAGTGAAATAAGGTGATGGTTCTATTGAACCCTAATGCTTATTAGCATATTAAAGCGTCTAAGAAGTCCTACCACCAAAAAAAAAAAAAATTGTTTGGCTTTGCTTAGCATGGTGTCCCACAAATTATTTGATCTGAAAACCTTTATCCTGGTTATATACTGCTCTCCCTTAGAACTAGTGGAAAAATATTTTGAGAATGCTACACTAGACAATTTTAAAAGACTGTCTAACTCTAACAGACATTATGGCTTCTCTCTGTTATTCTCCTTGTCTTCTTACAGGGATTTGAATGCCTAGTTCTCAGCTTAGTTAAGATAAATGATTCCATAAAGTCAATAGTCTTTTTTTTTTAATTGCTTGAATCTTGGCTATTTGACTGCCCACCAGTCACATAGTTCATGGCATTTAACACACTGACATGCAAGAGTACAGTAAGCTAAAGCTTTTTAAGAGTGACTAATACTCCACTCTGATAGGACAGACGCTTGGAATTCCAGCCAAATCTTATAAATTTAGCAAAGAATATCAGAGCAACTCCTTCTGTTACCCTAAATGTCAGTGACTCTTACATTTTCATAAAGAACACACAGGTCCTGGTTTTTAAAGGTCTTATATGAGCACTTTCATTGAAAATCATAAGGTTTGTCTACATTGAGAAGATGAGCACTACCATTAGAGGCATGCGCAAAGTTGGCCTGGAAGTTCCAGCAGGTGTTTGATGTTCTTAGAGGTGGATTAAATTAAATCTCAGCACTGTAAGAGAGCTCCAGTTAGCATATTTCAGAACGAATTTGACCACTTTGCCCTGAATCCAATTTTTAAACATATGTCAAACATTTTCTTGCTCTACTAGCTGAAATTGATCTAAATAAGCTATGCACTATTTGGGCACCTTACACAGCTCATTGTTGAATATAAAGATTAATCTTTGTTTTGCCCCATATACTGTTTAACTTATTTCCTATCCCAGAGCTTTACCTATCCAGTTCTTGCCTTGGTTCTATTGCAGCATGAAGCCCATAAGACAACCTGTGGAAGGTAGTCTTAGTTTTGAGTTATCCATTTGCCAGCATCCCATGTCTATGCTATTGCCAATACCAGTTTCACTTATGTGCTGAATTTTATCCTCCTGCCCTTGTCTTGATTTCTAACTTTGTTGTGCTCCTGACAGCTCAACTAGTTTCAGATAAACTGCTTTCATGTTAACCTTCCCATTAATGTTTTGACCTTGCCTTGTCTCACCTATATCCGGCTTCCCCTTTTGAATTACAACTGCAATTATAGCACAACATTATATAAACAAGTTCATTTAAGTGTGCTTGGGCACAGAGCAGTAACAAAGAATGTTGAATACCCACAAATGAACTAAGCATGTGGCCTTGGGTTGAGTCATTTTGCAAGTAAACAGCCACCTTTGAGTAAGACAAATGTAAGTCACTCAGGTATAGTTTCTTGGACTTGCTTTCTACAAGAATGATGGCCTCCAGGAATTGTTCAACCCAATTCTCATATTTGAGAATCCTTCCCTGATTACCTGAACCCAAAGAGTCTTTTATTCTGAAGTTATGTAGCTCCTATTCTCTGCACTAAGTGCCAGATATTTGCCATCGTCTGACATCACGTTGTATGATTGTTTTGTTGGCTCTATTTTTACACAGGTATAGTTTTCCTCACTAGATGAGGATTGTGTCTAATAAGTTGTATATTTTCCCAAAACCTGTGGTGTAAAGTAACAAGGAGATATTCTCAGAGATTTGATCAGCTAGACAGTATAGTATGGGATCATTAGAGACATTTATTTGAGTAAACTGAAAATTGAGATGAGACCTAATTGTCGAGTGAGGATCCATGGGAGTAGAAAGAAGGGGTTTAGAGAAAGAATGAAGAAGACAAACAAGGGAAGTTCAACTTGCTGCTCTGCGAGTCTGGTTTAAACTAAACACTACCATTTCCTTCGTTCCACAAGAGTTTCAGAATTACCTCCCTTACTATATGATTATAGACACCATTGAATAGGTGACAGATTAGACAAGTCATCCAAGAATTCACAATGCCACTTCACAAAACAATCACAGCAAAGGTCCCAAGAATTCAGAGTTAGAGCCTCTCCTTTTACACTTTTTATCTCTCTGACAGGTCAAAATAATGCTCAAAAAAGGCAAGAAGAAAGTTTTGCCAAAAAAAATTCTTCCTCATTCTCCTAACTCACCAAGTGCCGCAACAGTCTTAGCATGTCTACACTAGACAATTTAAAAAGACTGTCTAACTCTAAACTGAAACCTGTGTTACAAAGAGCACAATGCCCTACTTACAGTGGTTTTTAAGTCAAAGACACTCTTCTCATTATCACAAATAGTAATTTTGATTCTTTGAAGTAATGTATACCTAGGAGTGATTAGTTTGTCCTCTTTACATATTCATACCTTCTTATTAATCCTTTATATATTGCTATACATTCACAAGTTTTAAAAAATCGTTTGTAAAAGGATAAGTAGTGAATTCTTAGTGCTAATATTTTATTAAACCCAATAAATAATTCCGCAAATTGTTTGCTTTTTTTTTGAGTTGAAGTCTCACTTTGTCGCCCAGACTGGAGTGCAGTGGCCACTCCCAGCCACTGCCGATCGACCCGCCAGGCTTCAGCGATCCTTCTGCCTCAGCCTTCCGAGTAGTTGGAATTACAGGCATGCGCTACCATGCCTGGCTAATTTTTGATTTATTGTAGAGATGAGGTCTCGCCAAATTGCCCAGGTGGGTCTTGAACCCGCGGGCTCAGGCAATCCACTCACCTCAGCCTCCCAAAGCATGGAATTACAGGCTGAGCCACCAAGCCCAGCTATTGTTTGCTTTTAAAGACATAAATGTGGGGGGGCGGGGCAAGATGGCGACGGGGCAGCTCTGTCTGTGAAACTCTCCACCGAGGAGAACACAAAGAGACTCTGATTCTCTCCCCGGAGGTTGCAGATCCCATCGTCTGCAGTCTGCTCTTCACACGGAGCTCGACCGTAGACTTTGCTGAGGCATCACCAAGGTCTGGACAGCTACTGTGGTGGCTGCTGCCGCCACCGCCACCGCTGCCCCAGCTGGCAGCCATTCCACATCGCACCACCAGTGCCTGGGACGAGCTGCGGCCTCCTCCAAGGCAGCTGAGCCACCGCCTCCTCCGCCTCCTCCACCTCCTCCGAGGCAGCCGAGCAGCCGCTCCTCCAAGGCAGCTGCCACACAGAGGTGGCCATTACACATCGCACCGCCTGTGCCAATGGCCCAGCCGCCACCACTGCCACTGTTGCTGCTACTGCCACTGCTGCCACCGAGGCAGACATTCCACATCACATCATCAGTGCCTGAGGGCTGGTCGAGCAGCTGAGACAAAGACCATCTGGAGCGAGGGATAATACCACTGCTGGCGATTCAAGCCCACCACCAGCAAGCGCTGGTCCAAGGCCTGGAGACCCCCAGTCCCATGCAGGGCTAGATACTGCGGCCCCCTGCTGCTGTTCCACTGCGTGCATGGGAGTCTCGGGTCTCAGCTAGCTCCCTGGCTACATCGTCTCTCATTGTCACCAAGCCGCTGGTCACTCAGGGAGGCTCTGGGCACCCGCCCCTTAGAGACACCGGTCCCATTCCTGGCTGAAGTACCCTGTGGGGGGTCCAGGGCCACTCTCACCACTCGCCACGTGCCTGTTGGAGCTTTGGAGCTCTGGAGCTCTGGGCCCACCCTGGCTGAGGCACTCAGTC
>NW_007250339.1:115031-115318 GCF_000164805.1 Carlito syrichta
CTCCCAGGCAGCCAAACCCAAGCTGTGAGTAAACCTAGCTGCCTGCAATGGAAAAACAAAGGGGAGAGGCTGGAGATCAGAGCTGAAGTGATCTTAGTCTGATTTCTTATTGGGACTTATGATTTTTATCATTTTGACTGTTTATTTTGATCACGTTCATTGTTTGCCTTCTGACTTACACTGTTTCAGGTTTATATTGGTCTGTCTCTGTGTAGCTATCAGTATTCTTTAGGGAATCTTTCTTACGTGTCTTCTTCCACTTCTCTCTGGCCTTGTGTCTCTTTCTC
>NW_007250339.1:116316-117605 GCF_000164805.1 Carlito syrichta
TAGGAAGGAGCTGATATCTGAGATAACAGTAATAAAGAATACTGTGAATGAAATAAATAACAAACTGATAAACATGGAAACGAGAATTACCCAAGAAGAAGAAAGAATCTCAGAGCTCGCGGACCAAAATATAGAACTAACCCAAACTCTTAAAAACACAGAAAAGAAGCTCAAAAAGACAGAACAAAACCTTCAAGAGATGAGCGATTTCTTCAAGAGACCAAGCCTAAGAGTAATTGGCATACCTGAGGCAGAAAGAGAGACAGAGACCACACTAGAACAAACTTTCCATGAGATCATTCAAGAAAACTTCCCTTATCTAATCAGTGATGCAAAAATTCAAACACAAGAGATTCAGAGAACCCCTGCAAGACAACAAATGAGAAGACCAACTCCTAGACACGTAATAATTCACCTAAACAAAGTAGGCATAAAAGAAAAAATCCTAAAGGCAGCAAGAGAAAAAGGCCAGATCATCTACCATGGAAGACCAATCAGAATAGCAACAGATTTATCTACAGAAACCCTGCAGGCTAGGAGAGCTTGGAGCCCTATCTTCAAAGTCCTAAAAGATAAGCAATTTCAACCAAGAATAACTTACCCGGCCAAGCTAAGTTTCATCAGCAAGGGAGAATTAAAATCTTTCCCAGATATCCAATCCCTAAGAACTTATGCTGCCACCAAACCATCTCTACATGAAACACTTAAGAAAGTACTAAACTCTGAAGAAAAGGAAAAAAGAACAATGTTCTTCAAAAGAGTACAGGGAAAAGAATATACATGAACCAACCCCAAAACCAAAAGAAAGACAAAAAAGAACCAAGTGGAAGAACAACAACTCTATAAGAACTCTATGATAGGGATGAACTCTCACATTTCAAAAATTAGCTTGAATGTGAATGAACTAAATGCAACACTGAAAAGACATAGAAGGGCAAAATGGATAAAATATTACCAGGCAACAATATACTGCCTTCAAGAGACCCATCTCACTAGAAGGGACATACACAGACTCAAAGTAGGAGGATGGGAAACAAATTTTCAGGCGAATGGAACACAAAAGAAAGGAGGAGTTGCGATCCTAATTTCAGACACAATACCATTAAGCTATCAAAAATTTAAAAAGATACAGAGGGCCACTACATAATGATAAAAGGTTCACACCATCAACAGGATATATCTATCCTAAACATATATGCACCCAACATAGGTGCACCAATTTCATTAAGCAACTTCTAGGAAAACTAAAGAAAGATATTGACTCTAACACCATCATAACTGGGGACTTT
>NW_007250339.1:118666-119740 GCF_000164805.1 Carlito syrichta
CTGGTTCAACATTCATAAAACCATAAATGTAATTAAATACATCAACAGATGTCAAAACAAAAACCACATGATTATATCATTAGATGCAGAAAAAGCTTTTGATAAAATTCAGCACCACTTCTTGATAAAAACCCTCGAACATCTAGGCATACGGGGAACATACCTCAAAATAGTAAAAGCCATCTACGAGAAACCCACAGCCAGCATACTCCTAAACAGACAAAAATTGAAACCATTTCCCCTGAAAACTGGAACTAGACAAGGATGTCCACTCTCTCCCCTCCTGTTCAACATAGTATTGGAAGTCCTGGCTCGAGCAATCAGAGAAGAGAAAGCAATCAGGGGTATCCAAATAGGAAAGAGGAAGTCAAGTTATCTCTCTTTGCAGACGATATGATTGTGTACCTTGAAAACCCAAGAGAATCTGTCAAAAGCCTCCTTACATTGATAAAGGCCTTTGGCAAAGTCTCAGGATACAAAATAAATGTACAAAAGACAATCGCACTTCTCTACACCAATAATAAACAAACAGAAACCCAAATGAAAAACACAATTCCATTCACAATAGCCACAAAAAAAATGAAATACCTTGGCATCTTCCTAACCAGAGACGTGAAAGACCTTTACTATGAAAATTACAAAACACTGCTCAAAGAAATCAAAGATGACACAAACAAGTGGAAAAATATCCCATGCTCATGGATTGGAAGAATCAACATTGTGAAAATGTCCATCTTACCTAGGGCAATCTACACATTCAATGCAATACCCATCAAATTACCAGCAACATTCTTCTCAGACATAGAAAAAACAACACAGGAATTCATATGCAAACACAAACGTCCAAGAATAGCTAGAACAATCCTCAGAAAAAAAAACAAAGGAGGTGGTATCACATTACCAGACTTCAAACTTTACTATAAAACTACAATCATCAAAACAGCTTGGTATTGATACAGGAACAGGCATATAGATCAATGGAATCGAATTGAGATTCCAGAAGCAAAACCTCAATTTCTCAACCAACTCATCTTCGACAAAGCCTCCACCACCTACCACTGGGGAGAGGAGAAC
>NW_007250339.1:120032-124008 GCF_000164805.1 Carlito syrichta
ACTCCAAAGGGGTCAGAGACCTAAATGTAAAACCCCAAACCATAAGAACCTTAGAAAATGTAGGATATACCCTCATGGAAATCGGAACTGGCCTCCAATTCCTGAACAAGACCCAAAACCCACAGTTCATAAGAGAGAGGATAGACAAGTGGGACCTTATTAAACTGACAAGCTTCTGCAAAATCAAAGAAACCTTCAAGAGAGCAGGGAGACAGCCTACAGACTGGGAAAAGTATTTGCCAACACCAGGTCAGACAAAGGCTTAACATCTTTGATCTACAAGGAACTCAAACATGCTGAAAAGAAAAAAAACAAACAACCCCATTGTAAAATGGGCAAAAGATTTATAAAATGGGCAAAAGATATGAACAGACACTTCACAAAGGACGACATCCGAGCAGCCAACAGACACATGAAGAAATGTTCAGCCTTACTAATCATCAGGGAGATGCAAATCACAAGCACACTGAGATACCACCTAACTCCAGCCAGAATGGCAATTATCAACAACTCAAAAAATAACAGCTGCTGGGGACGGTGTGGTGAAAAGGGAACACTTCTACACTGTTGGTGGGAGTGTATACTAGTGCAACCTCTGTGGAAAGCAGTGTGGCGATTCCTAAAAGCTTTAAATATCAACTTCCCATATGACCCCGCAATCCCCCTACTGGGAATATATCTGGAAGAACTCAAATCACTCTATAAAAAAGATACCTGCACATGTATGTTTATTGCAGTGTTGTTCACAATAGCAAGAACCTGGAAGCAACCATACTGCCCATCAAAAGAGGGCTAGATTTTAAAAATGTGGTACATATACACGATGGAATACTACGCAGCAGTAAAAAAGAACAAAATCATGAATTTCGCAGCAACCTGGTTTGAACTAGAGTCTATAATACTGAGTGACCTCTCACAAAAACAAAGGTCCAAGTATCACATGTTCTCACTCATATAATGGACCTTGAACATCCAATGTAATACTATAAGAAAATGACTGACAGTAGTGGGAAACTATGGGGGGGGAGATGGGATTAACGGTAGCAAATATCTGTCTGGGGATGGGGAAGCACCTCTTATCAACAGGGTGCCTGAATGAAACGTATTTGTATGCCTAACCCTTAACTGTACCCCACAACATCATAATAAAAAATATTGATTATAAAAAAATAAAAATAAAGACATAAATGTAACAAGGGAGTGTTTTCTTCCAAAATAGTTATATTAGTGCCCAAGTGATCTAGTAAGCCAAAATAGTCCTAGCCACTTGAGCCTATCCTTGACTTTGGGTTCTGACTCAAAACTAATAAAGAACTCTTCATATTACTTTTAAGTTTTTAATAAGTAAGTTGTCTAATAAGTAATTGCAAATGTTCAACTCCTCAGAGGCCTGGACAATATCCTTTAGTCTGTAATTATAAACAGGGATAAATGAATTTCCATCTACTGTGATTTTGAGACAGAATCCAAGAAAAGAATTGGTGGCATGTTGATTTTGAGCATGATATCTCAAAAATGTATTAGATCAGTAGGTTTACAAGTGGATCAGAGGGGCGGCACAGAAGATTTTATAGTTATCTAGAGCTTCAGAAATTCTAGAAATCAGGGCAAGAGAAGAATACTGCCTGGATGGTAAGATATATTTGTCTATGTTAATTCTCTATCTGCTGTCTGTGTTCTCATCTTTACCCTGGCATAAGGAAGTCCACAGAGAGACCGAAGATCTATGTTGTATATGCAGCTCTGCCTTATATTTGTCATGTGGTTTGGACATTTTTACATCCACTCTCTGGGTTCCAGTTACTCTTCTGAAAAATGGGGACACAAGTGCTTTCCCTGTGCATCCAAAAGGGTAGTTATGAGGATAAAATGTGATAATTTTGGAAGCTCAGTGACCTTAAGAGCTCTCTACCTGCCACTGATAAGTAAAATCTAGAGGAGACTTACAGAAGGTTCTTCCCTCTCTCTGTAGGCCGTGGTAGACTCTGCTCACTCCTCCATTCCATGAGCTGTGTGTCACCCACCATCAATGACAGACGTTGTTTCTGATGAAATCCTTGCTGCCCCTCCATCTCGTCTTCCAACAAGATATTTTCCAGAGTACTTTGGAATTTCCCAAGATGGTCTTCATCCAAACTGCAGTGTTTGGTTCCTTTTTTGATCCATACTTAGGAGCCCTAGACTACACCAGTTCAATGTGTTCCTAAGCCCTTCTAATTCTCTTTAGACCCCAGGCAGTGCCTCAAACTTTGCCTAGAAAAGATTTAAGACATGGAGTTACATGAAGATTCTGTAAACTATGACATTCTATTTTGTTGTAAAGTAGCCACAGTAAAGGTCATCTTAGTCAATTATCCATTGGTCCTTAAATTTCCTTTATGACTTGTACAGTAATGGAGTATAAACTGAACCTTCTGAGACAAGCCATTCCATCTTGAAATATCTCTAATGGCTGAGCTGGAATCCAGGACCCTGTTACTTTTTCCAGTGTGGCCCAAGTACTACTCGTTGACTTCATATAGAAGTCTAATCATCCTTCTACATAGCAATTATATATGCAGTTAAAGACACTTTTTCTTTTCTTGCATAAAGTCTGCTTTTTTTGCTCTACCTAAAGGACATTTGCACATATATGTTTCTTGCCAGCACTATTCACAATAACAGCAACATGGAACCAACCAAGATGCTCATCAAAAGTGGATTGGATAAAGAAAATGTGGTACATGTACACAGTGGAATAGTATGCAGCCATAAAGATCAAAAACATGACCTTCACAGCAACTTGGATGCAACTGGAGGCTATCATACTAAGTGAACTATCACAGAAACAAAGAACAGAATGCCACATGTTCTCGCCCATAAGCAGACCCTGATCACTGGTCACACTAGCACAAGGGAAGGATTAGCAGACTTTGGTCACTGCTGCGGGGGAGGGCTGGGAGGGAGGAGGGAACATGGCAACATAGTGGGTACCTGGTCCACTCTCAGGGTTAGAGAGGGTCAGCTAGAAGCCCAAATTTCACCTGCATGCAACCTACTTAGGTAGTAAATTACCACTTACACCCCACATCTCTAAAATAAAAAATGTTTTCAAAAATATATTTTTTTATTGTTTCTCATAAATATAATGTGCCTAGTTGTTTATTGCCCTGTTTTCTTCTCTCTGAACTCCTTGTTTTTCTAGCTTGATGGTAATAACTAATAATAATAATAGTACTAATATTCATTTAACAATGTGCCAGTTATTCTACAAAAATATGAGGGATTTTGAGAGATTTTTTTTTTAACTTTTAAATTTTTTATTTTAAAGATGTGAAGTACAATTCAGGGTTAGGTATACAAATGCTCGTTATTTAGATACTCTTGTTGATGAGGCGTGCCCCCTATCCCATGGAAGATTCCCAATACTGCCAATCCTACCTCCACCCCCCACCCCCGGGCATTTCCCCGCTACTACTTTACACTGTTGGTGGGAGTGTAAACTATTATAATAATTATAATTATTATAATAATTATAATAATTGTCCTTCTTTATGGCTGCGTAATATTCCATCAAGTATATGTACCACATTTTTTTAATCCAGTCCTCTTTTGATGGGCAGCATGGCTGGTTCCATGTCTTGCTATTGTGAACAATGCTGTGATAAACATATGTGTTCAGGTATCTTTTTCATAGAGAGATTTGAGTTCCTCCGGGTATATTTCCAGTAGGGGGATTGCGGGGTCATATGGAAGGTCAATTTTTAGATCTTTTAGAAATCGCCATGCTGTTTTCCACAGAGGTTGTACTAGTTTACACTCCCACCAACAGTGTAAAGTGTTCCCTTTTCACAGCATCCTATCCAGCATATGTTGTTTTCTGAGTTATTGATGATGGCCATCCTGACTGGAATTAGATGGCATCTCAATGTAGTTTTTTTTTTTTTTTTTTTTTGAGTTGGAGTCTCACTCTGTTGCCCAGACTAAAGTGCAGTGG
>NW_007250339.1:124683-172666 GCF_000164805.1 Carlito syrichta
GTCTCCTGCATTTTCTAAGGTTCTTAAAGTTTGAGGTTTTATGTTTAGGTCTTTGATCCATTTAGAGTTGATTTTGGTGTATGGTGATAAGTAGTGGTCTTGTTTTAATCTTCTGCATGTGGTCAGTCAGTTTTCCCAGCACCATTTACTGAATAAGTTCTGCTCTCCCCAGTGGTTGGTGTTGGAGGCTTTATTGAAGATGAGTTGGTTAAGAAATTGAGGTTTTGCTTCTGGAATCTTGAGAGATCCTTAATGAGTGTCCCAATACAAACTAAGAACAAAGGTCTGAAGTCTAGCTTATTTCCTTATCTATAAGCCTGGTTACATTTTCAATGAAAGAAATCAAATGTGATTGATATGATTTGTTTTTATTTATTTATTAATGTTTTTGAATTGGATTCTCATTCTGTCACCCAGGCTAGAGTGCAGTGGCATACTCATGGCCACCCCAGTGTCAACCTGCTGGGCTCTGGTGATCTTTCTGCCTCAGCCTTCCAAGTAGTTGGAACTACAGGTGCATGCTACCATGCCTGTCTAATTTTTTTATTTATTGTAGAGACGATGTCTTGCCAAATTGCCCAGGCTGGTCTCAAACCCCTGGGCTCAGGCAATCCACCCACCTCGGCCTCCTAAAGTGCTGGGATTACAGGCTGAGCCACTGAACCCAGCCGGCATGATTTGTTTTTAGTGAACCAGTATTAGTCCTGGTGATCACTGCTTCTTCTCTTAAAGAATTCAGTCTAGCATCTTGGCCAGGATTCATTTCCATTCCCTTTCTGGAAATCAGAGCAACACTTCAGTTTTTGAACTTTCCTTCTTTTCTATAACTCTTTATAAATAAACAACGACAGCAGCTTCTTTAACAACATTTCTCCTTTTCATCTTTTGATAAAAACTGAATTGTTTGGGTCAAAGGATAAATGTATCTAACTCTGTGTGCCTGGTATAGACACTTATTTCTGTGTAAACCTGTTATTTCTGAAGACTCTGAATTCTGTTTAGAGGAAAGGTGGGTTGAGACAATAGTTTTTACTATCTTGAAAAGCCAGGATCCACTACTCTCTGTATTTATGTACAGTCCAAAATAACAAGAATCGTTTCCCAGAAGCATGCACAGAAGAGAAAAGATCATCAGTAGACTCTGGGGGGACAGGCAGATAAATGAGGAATTAAATGGATGACAATCAGAACCTGTGTTTTAATACTTCCCAGGATGCACCATCCCTAGAAGAGAGAAGGAACTCTATTTGTCTCTGTCTTCCCCCACTTTGGTTTGGCATTCCCAGCAGCATCTCTACTCTGAGGGAGACAAGTATCTGCTGGTCTGGAATAAGACACATTAACAGGGGAAGCATATGGTCATTTACACAGCGCTTGTTCCCACACTGCGCCAAGGTTAACAAATTAATGAAAAGGAAGCGTGCAACGCAAATGCTGAGCCTTATTAAACATGAGAACATCACTCCCAGCTATCTTTATCTTACAAGAATCTAAATTAAAGATATTCAACCCCTCTTCCATGCATACATACCAAAAATCATTCTTATAATAGCAAATTGTACTTCTGAGGACAAACAGCAGTTTTTAAACGCGAAGATTGTAGGACAGATTCTGTTCTGAAAGAGTTTTATTGAGATGATATTGGAAGAAGCAGTGTTATTTATTTAAGTACAGCCTTGTTTTTCCTTTGTTCTTTCAACAGGTTAGTAATTACAGGAGTAGTGATTAGCCTTGACAGAGAATATACAAAACGATAAATGAATACTGTGTACACGGAGGGGGCTCTCTAGTTCCAAGCATATTATTTTCAGTTGGAGCTAATTATCCTTATTATACCGCATGACTCTTTTTTCTTGAATTATAAGTGGAAAAGTGCTGAATAGAAAATTTTTTTTTTTCCAAAGTGCCCTGAACTGTGGAGGGAAAGGAAAATCACAATGAAAAGCTTGTCAGACGATGCAAGTGATCATCTGTAAAGGGATGCTGAAGGAACTTCCCTTTTTCTGTGCTATAGAAATGTAAACTACTTATCAAAAACTGATCAAGTTTTTTTTGGGGGGGGTGTTTTTTTTCTTTTATTTTGGCGGGTTTTGTTTTGTTCTGTTTTTCTTATGGATGATGAGAGGAAAAAGGTCAGGCTCAGACCAGCCTCCAGGCAGAAAGTAGTAAACCAGTAGGGAAGAAAGAGGCAAAGTCTTCTATCTTTGCACAGGGTCAGTAAAGTATAGGGGGCGAGAGGTGGGGAAACTGTGTTTAGACACAGGGGTACAACGAATTTGTGGTTACTGATTCATGCAATTAAATCACCACAACTAGCCAGACCTTGCAGTGTGAGGAAAGATATTTGGGATCCTGCCTGGCCCAAATGCCACCAGAGAACTGATCTGAGAAGAGAGACTTTAGTTTGAAACCTAGTTACTACGCAATCCTTTATTTCTCTCTCTTTTCCTTTCTCTTTTGCCCCCCCCATTATAGTGATGCATACGAACAAAATTCCACAGATGGTGCAAGCTTTTATGAGCTCAGTCCTGAAATTTGGTTTGAAATTTCCCCAGTGTCCTCTGTGCTTCTCTCTTTGCAACAGATGCACTTAAATGTTAGCAATTTATTTGCGGCCTGTGCTCCAACCAGAGCTAAAGAGGGGAGAGACAGGCCTGGTGTACAAAGGGGAGTTGGGCCACCAACTCAGCAGAGGATCCATGATCATAACTGCCGGAGCTGAGGAGGAGGCCTCCGTGTCTGTGGGCGCAGCTAATCAGTCACATAAAAACCTGCTTTACTGTCCCCACCCTCCAGTTCAAGACTGTTCCATGAATAAGACGTTAAATTTGATGGCTCTAGAGGAAGTGCTTTCTTTGCCTTCTTTAGCCTGTCATGCTTTGTATTTCCCCACAGGATAACATCTCATTTTCAGTGGTTACCATTTAGCAGGCACCTGGGTTTCAGAAGAACAGAATATAGAAGTTCACAAGAGTTCAAGAAGAGGCAGATTCTTTTTAAGGACACTCAGGCTCCGTAAGGTGACACCCTCTAAGAATATAGCATTGGTTCCAGGGTAACGAATGAGTCAACGCTCTTATTTGGTATGTCAACAGTTATATGTGCATTTAGTTGGACTAAAATATTCTTGAACAACAAGTTATGGGCTCTCTGTGTGGGTTTAGAAATGTCAGCCCAGATAAGCAGGCAATTAATGAGAGTGCAATTGCTATCTTTCTCAAAAGCAACCGTCACAGATAAGGTTAAGAGGTGACATGCAAATTCCCAAACAGGGGCTCGAACTAGTAAAACATGATTAAGGAAGGTGGCATATACTGGAGAAGCAACTTTGGTTGCTTAGCTAGGATAAAATCTCATCTATGCTTGTAGTGCTATTACATGGGCGAGCTAGCCACTGGCCATATTGCCCATGTCCTCTCACTGGTCCAGTGGTACTGGGCAACTTGCCATTTTATCCAATGATTCACCCTCTTTCATCCTTGATACAAAGCTAATCTTGTCACTGGTCTTAATAGTTTTAGATCAACTTTTCCACAAGACTTTTTTTTATGATGATAAGAGATTCCAATGTCCCTAAGTCCAAGTATTTTTATTATCATTATTCCTGGCTAATTTGAAGTTCCTTGAACTACTGCATCAGAATGTGGAAAACAGCCTTTCAGCAAGGGACTAAGCTGATATTTGGTTTCTACAAACACACAAACTGGGTCATGATGTCCACCAGGCATGTTTGGTCTCTAATGGCCTGATTGATGAGCACAAAGTTTTAGAAAAATAAATCAGTCATTTTGGCGAAAATTACTTCCCAACTAATTTGGTAGACTATTTTTGATGTGATCATTCAGCTTTTTCTTTTGGATGGGGTGGAGGGGATGGAGCAGAAGGGTAACCTAGAAAGTAAAGAGCCATGCAAGCTCCGCTGTCTGACTGCCAGGGCTGCAATTTTGACTCTGCCCTTTGCTTCCTTTATAACCTAAGCAAAGTTCTTAAACTTTCTAATCTTCTCTTCTCTTATTCATAGAATGGGACAGTAATAGGGCTTATTTCAAAGGGGTGAAATTAGCACAGTTCCTGACACTCAGTATACTCTCAATAAATGTCTGTTGTTATTTATTATTATTATTTTATGTGCATCATGATCATTTAAAATATGATGACATGCACTCACATAATGTTAATATTATCCTCCCATATTGTTAAAAGGACATTGACGCACCAAGTTACAGTCATCATCATTGGCAAAATGTTATCCGCATGAAAAAAGCTTTACCTGAAGAATTTTTTTTAAACTCATGTCTGATTATGTCACTGATCCACTTAAACCCTACAACAGCCTCCATTGCTCTTAGAATAAAGCCCACAGCTCACGACATGATTTTCCAAGGCCCATGTCTTGCCAACCTTTCTTGCAAGAACACTGATCTCTAAGCATGGTTTCTTCTGCCTGAAACATTCCACCCTTCCTTCAATCACTCCCACGGCTAACACCTACACATCCTTCAGAACCTGACTTCTATAAAACTTCCCCCTGGAATTCTTCCCAGTTTCTTCACACCTGAGTTAGGTGTCCCTATGGTCTGATACTACAGCATGGTGAATTGTTGTTGGTGTTTGTTTTTTTATTCTGTCAAAGAGTGCTTTAGAATTGCCTCTTTTCTTCTCCCTCACTAGCCTGAGAGCCCCTTGAGGACAGGAACTGTGAGTGCTGAATTCACCACAATTGCATAGTGCTTGTACATATGGGTGATGCATTTACATAACACATTTTAGTGAGTCTCTACATATGCAATGCTCAATCCTCCACCCTTCTTCATGTGAGCTGCACAGCTCAAATGGATTCACAATTTAAAATTAGATTTAGCCTCATGCAAATACATAGCACACTACTCAGTCTGGCTTATTCTATTGCTGTATGTCATTAGGAAATTCTAGGTGCAAGTCAAGCTTCATACAAGACAGTCTTTACTATTCACCAAAAATGTCATTGTGGGTGGAGCTAATATGATTAAAAGGGGAGACATTTCCTAGTGCTGCATTGGCAGAGTAAGCACACTGCTTATTTGTTCATTTCGGATGGTGTGGCAGGAGAATGAAGCACTGTGGTGTCCCCCCACCCCTCCGGAGTTGCTGCTGCCAGAGTCCTTCTTACTTCCCGATTAAATGTGGGAAGCCAGCTTCCTGGAAATTCCAGAACTCAGGGACAAAGAGTCTAGACATCTGTAGATATTCATCCTGGCAGAAGAAGCAGCTCCTCAATAAAGTTCAACACCTGAAATTTAGAATTTCTGATGAAAGAAAACAGACTTTGTGTTATTTGTTGACAGTTATAAACCATAATCGTGTTTAAATCTCCCTGCAAACTGTATCTGTTGAGCCAAAATAGCTCTGCCTAGGTTTACAGCCTGTTCAGAAGAGTAACTCCTGATGTTATTAGATTTGTAAACAACTGAAATGTAGTGCTTAGGGATTTATGTCCAGGGAAATTTATAGATTCTGTTAAGTATATTCCTCAGCCATAAAAATGAGAGGGACCAATTCTGTTTTGCTCTTAGTATATTGTTTGCTTGGCTAACAGTCAGGTTGCCATCAACTGAGAGGATAAAACATGAGTCAATGGCTAAGAAAACTTTAAAAGGCTTAGATATAGCTGCTTTTAGCTTTCCAAATGGCCGTAGCCCAGTTAAAATAACAGATGCCCTAATATTTCCCCAGTGTTACACAAATGCTAAAGGCAGCGGAAAGCTGACCTTCTCATCCTTCTTAGCAGTTTTAGTTCAATTATGACCATACGCTGCAAATACTAAGATCTGTTGGTGGCTTTTTACTATAATTGTTTTGCTACCGTGGTCGAAACTGTCACGAGACCAGTGAATGAAATCAGCAGGCGCTCCTTTTCTAAGAATGTGAGGAGTCTGCTCATTTCTCCAATAGGAGAGAATAATTATATTAGTGTATATCAACATAATTTTGCTAAAGAAGTGAATATATATGAAGAAAACGTGTTTGCTTATTGGAACTGTAGAACTCTACTCTAGGAAGAAAAAGAGGTCTGATGTCTGTGTTTTTAAATTTTTTATCTCCAGTTTGTCAATGGCAGTGGTTACAATGTCATAGTGAAAATGCTATTTGTCTTCAGATATAGACAAGCAAAGGAGCCAAGTAAATTTTATTTTATTTATTTCTGTAGAATTGAGGTCTTGCTATGTTACCCAGGCTGGTTTCGAACTCCTGGGCTCAAGCAATCCTTCTGCCTCGGCCTCCCCAAATTTGGGGATTACTGGTGCTGAGCCACTGTGTCCAGCCCCAAGTAGATTTTAGAATACTTCTACCAAGAAGAAAGAAAGGTCAAGGAAATGGTGTTATGGTACTTAGTTGTGTTAGAAGAACATGAGCTTCTCTAGAGCTTCCCTATAGTCTGATTCATCCTTTAATTGCCCAATCCTGGGCCACCTCAGAGGACTCAGAGAGTGTGGATAGATCAGAAAGTTGGGGGTTTCTAAGTAGTAACACAGGATGTCCTTTCTCTTGCCAATTATTGTAAACAAAGGCAGGCAGACATCCGTATGCTGGCAGAGGCTACCAGTAACCTTGGGGACTTAAGTCAGGTGTCTCCAGCTCTCTGAATGGAGTCACTGAAGTTCAGGCAGTACCCCAGGAGCATGCACCGCTTGCCTATGTCCATACCTCCACACAGAGATGTTTCATATAGATTTAGTTACTTCTCTTGACATTCCTGCTATCTGTTCTGCTGTCTTCCTTTTTAATGACTCAACAGCAACCTTAAAACCACAGATTAAAAGAGGTAGTATAGACAGCAAGTTGAACTTGACAGGATGAGAGGTGCCTGAGCAGTGGCAAACTGTTCCTTTCATTTAACAATACACGTGAAATTCATTCTGATTATCTTCCTACACAACTTAATGTTCTTCTACACCATCATTTTTAATGATTTTATAATGTTATGTCCTATGGCTACACCACACATTGTTTATCCAGTCTCCTAGAGTTTTCAGTGTTGCACCAAGATAAACAATGCTGTGATGAACATCTTTGTATATAAATATTTGTGCATTTCACTGATTACTTCCTTAGGATAATTTCCTAGAAATGAAGTTGGCATGTTATAGGCATGAAAATTCAAGTCCAGCAACATGGCTAATATTGAGGTTATGAAAAGGGCAAGATGAGAAACTGACCCATGTGTTTCAGTGGTGTTTGTGTTTTTGTTTCATGGTTTGTTTGTTTTTAATGTGGTGTAAACATTAATCATAGAGGTAAAAATATTGTTCAGTTGAATCTGGCAACAGAATGTCTACCTATATTTTGGCATCAGGAGTTGGGCTTTACATTACACCTGCTGAAGCATGCCAGCAAGCACACTGGTTCTCAGTAACCCATGATTCTGCCATGACTGAAGTCTTTGGACCTTAAAAATGATGTTAAAGACTTCTGAAACTTCTTCACAAGATTGGAATTACAGTTATTCACTGCATAATGACATTTCTGTTCACATTGGGCCACATATATGATGGTGGTCCCATAAGATTATAATGAAACTGAAAAAATTCCCATTGCCTAGCAATGTCATAACCATTGTAACACTTCAGTGCAACACAAACTCTTCTATGCTTAGATATGTTTAGATGCACAAATACTGCTGTGTTCCAATTGCCTACAGCATTTCATAAGTACCATGCTGTGCAAGTTTGTAGCCTAGGAGCAATAGGCCATACCATACAGCCTAGGTACATAGTAGGTTACGCTATCTAGGTTTGTGTAAGTACACTCTGTTCACATGACAAAAATCACCTGACAATGCATTTCACAGAATGGATTCCCATCATTAAGCAATGCTAGACTATATATCCCTCACTTTGCAAATTGCTCTGTTTTATTAACAATAAAATAGCTTAGTGATAGATCTGAAGGCTGGATCAAACACAAGCCTCTTCCTAGCACAGCAGAAACACTCAAGTTCCATTACAAGGAGACTTATTTCTGTTTGTTTTGTTTTGTTTTAATTGAACAATAGGCTTTTACATGAAGTTCCAGATTTTGTTTCAGATTTTTCATTAACTAAAATAAATTCACATGATTTTTTGGTTTAGTCATGTCATTTTTTTCTCAGTAAATTTTTTGTTTTAAATTTTCATGACCAACAGCCTGAACTATTTATGGCTATTGGCGTGTGTGTGTGTGTGTGTGTGTGTGTGTGTGTGTGTGTGCACATGCACGCATGTGTGCACAGTGAGGGGGGGTGGAAGGTTCTCTGAGTTCTCTATATCGCACTAAAATCATAATGAATAAACTATAAATTGAAACATTTTAAACTATAATACTCTAAAAATTTTAAAGTTAATTTACAAAAATATATATTATAAAAATCAAATTACTTTTAAAAAATACACTTTTTCTAGAGAATGAGTAACATGATGACTATTATAATACCAATTGAAGAAATTGATTAGGTAAATGAGATACTACTCATCTTGTAATAAAACTGGCATAGTACTTATGCATATTTTAAGAAAAATCTAATAGTCTCTTATCACAGAAAATCAGCTGAATCCCTGAGGGGAAGGTTATTATAATTTTATCCCCCACTCGGTTGGTGCATCCTTGGACACTAGCCTGGAAGGCATCTCTAAAAGTACTTAGCATTAATTAGCCCGTTCCATAAAGATCTTGATTTGTGGAATTACTTATAGGGGAGTCAGGTGCTGAGTATACTTTAGTGGCTCAATGAGAAACTTTGCCTGTCTTTTTAAAGTAAGTTTCACAAAAAACAAATTTTAAAAAAAGCAGTGACATTTATAAACTTTTTTTAACTTTTAATTTTTTTATTTTAAAGATGTGGGGCACAATTCAGGGTTAGGTATACAAATGTCCTTTATGCAGGTACCCTTGTTGATGAGGTGTGCCCCACCTTCCCTAGGCAGATTCCCACTACACCAATCACGCTTTCCCTCCCCCCCTTCCAGCAGTTTCCCACTACTGCCTATCCTTTTCTTATAGTATTATAATTGTTCGAGGTTCACTTATGAGTGAGAACGTGTGATACTCAGTTTTTTGTTTTTGTGAAAGATCACTCAGTATTACAGATTCTAAGTCCATCTAGGTGAAGTTCATGATTTTGTCCTTCATTATAGCTGTGCAATATTTCATTATGTATATGCACCACATTTTTAAAAAATACAGTCATCTTTTGATGGGTAGCACAGTTGGTCCGTGTTCTTGTTGCCATGAACAATGCTGTGATAAACATACGTGTGCAGGTATCTTTTTTTATAGAGTAATTTGAGTTCCTCAGGTATATTCCCAGTAGAGGGATTGTGGGGTCATATGGAAGGCCAATTTTTAGATCTTTTAGGAATTGCTACACTGTTTTCCACAGAGGCTGCATTAATTTACACTCCCACCAACAGTGTAGAAGTGTTTCCTTTTCACTGCATTCTCTCCAGCATCTGTTGTTTTTTGAGTTATTGACAATAACCATCCTGACTGGAGTTAGGTGGTATCTCAGTGTAGTTTTAATCTGCATTTCTTTGATGACTAGTGAGGCTGAGCATTTTTTCATGTATCTGTTGACAGCTCATGTGTCTTCTTTTGAGAACTGTCTATTCATATCTTTTGCCCACTTTGTGATAGGGCTGTTTGTTTTGTTTCCTTTCAGCACGTTTGAGTTCCTTGTAGATCCTAGATGTTAGACTTTTGTCAGATATACCATTGGCAAATATTTTTTCCCATTCTGTGGGCTGTCTCCCTACTCACTTGATGGCTTCTTTTGCTTTGCAGAAGCTTTTCAGTTTGATGAGGTCCCACTTGTCTATCTTATCTCTTATGGCATGGGCACTTGGGGTTTTGATCAGGAATTGTTTGCCAGTTCCAATTTCCATAAGGGTGTCTCCTGATTTTTCTAATGTTCTTATAGTTTGAGGTTTGACATTTAGGTCTTTGATTCATTTAAAGTTGATTTTGGTGTATGGTGATAGGTAGTGGTCTTGTTTTAATCTTCTGCATGTGGTCAGTCAGTTTTCCCAGCACCGTTAACTGAATAGGTTCTTCCCTCCCCAGTGTTGGTGTTGGAGGCTTTGTCGAAGATGAGTTGGTTAAGAAATTGAGGTTTTGCTTCTGGAATCTCAATCCCATTCCATTGGTCTATATGCCTATTCTTGTACCAATACCAGGCTGTTTTTATAAACATTTTTAAGAAATATGGGCACATTCCAGAAAATTCATTGTGTAAGCTTATTAATAGCACAATGGCAAGAGAACTGGACAGAGTTCCAAGAGACCTATGCTCTTGACCTTGTTTCACTGGGAACTGGTTGTGACATGAGGACCCAATCTCAATTTTTTTAAAGCTTCATTTTCTTTACCTGGAAAATGGGGATAGCATCTTCCTTCTTTCACTGGGTCCCTATAAGAATAAAACAAGAAGCTGGGCTCGGTGGCTCAGCCTATAATCCTGCGCTTTGGGAGGCTGAGGTGAGTGGATTGCCTGAGCCCGCAGGTTTGAGGCCCACCTGGGCAACTTGGCGAGACCTCATCTCTACAATAAATCAAAAAGTTAGCCGGGCGTGGTAGCGCGTGCTGTAGTTCCAGCTACTTGAAAGACTGAGGCGGAAGGACCACCGGAGCCCAGCAGGTCGAGGCTGCGGTGGCCGGGAGTGGTCAGTGCACTCCAGTCTGGGCGACAGAGTGAGACTCCAACTCAAAAAAAAAAAAAAAAAAAGAATAAAACAAAAGAATTGGCATGAAGTACTCTGAAAAGCTGAAATCCTACTGGGTAAATGCAATTTCTTAGTATAGGAATAATCCAGATTCTAAAATGCCTAATATCATTGAAAAATAAATATTGGATTATTTGTAAAAATAATATGCCTGGAAAGGTCAGACAATAAGTTCTTTGGTTGTACATGTTCTCTTTTTAAAATATAGGTTCCCTATTCACTATTTTTTTATGGTTGGACATTCCTCTCCAGTTCCCCATGACCTCTTGAAGAAAAATGTTTAGTGTTTCTGGGTTATCTTTAGGTCAATTCCTTAACTTTGTGGTATATAACCAGACAGGGTCAAAAATTTAAACACAACCCTTTTCTAGAAATTCAACTTAATTAGACAGTTTTCAATCCTAGAATGATTTTCTAGTCTTAATTTTTCATTCTTTTTCATTCTTTTTCTTTCAAATTGCCTAAGCAATGCATGATTATTTTAGAAAATTTGAAAACCAGAGAAAAGGAGAGAAAAAAATTATCCATAATCTCATCATTTTTTAGAAGTTACCTAAATCAAGAAGTAAAACTCTCAACCCCCAGAGGCAATCACTGTTTTTCTTAGGAGAGTACAAATCTCTTCTTACTTATCCAACCTCTGCCATCAGTAGAACACTCATACACAGACAATAATTAAATCCAATTGCTTGATAGTCTTCCAACTTTCAATCATATAAAAACCATAGCTTTACATGTTTTTTCAATTTTGTCCATCTGAAGCTATATTTCAGTTAGCAGCTTATTAACTTGATTTACAACTTTTATATGTTTTGACAGCTGGTAAGTGGCCTTCATTTGTACTCTGGTCCCAGGCTCCACAAATGTTCCAGGCAGAGCTGCATCAGGGAGCCTGCTCCAACAGGTGCTCCCTCAGTCCCTGCCTCTGTCTGGCCCCACAAAACCCCTCGGCAGACATCTTTGAACCCCCAGGCTTTCCTGGAAATATGGATGTGGGGGAGGGGACATGACAGAATGTGGAAGACTCAAATAAAGTGGAAGAGGAAAGGGGATCCAATAGTACATTACACTACATTATCAAAGTTTTGTTTGGCTTTGTTTTGGTCTTACTTACCTGTTTCTGCACTGGACTATGAGCATTTGAGGGCATTGTGTGAGTCATGTTCCAGGCACAAAATTGCCATTCAGTATGTGCTGTAGAAAGGACTGAACAAATGAATGAACAACCAGATGAGCAAAAAGAGAGTCTTATGACCTTGAAGTCGAAATATGGAATTATTTGTGGGCCAGGTTCAGAAACTCATACCTATAATACCAGCACTTTGGGAGACCAAGAGGGAAGGACTGCTGAAGCCAGGAGTTTGAGACCATCCTAGGCAACAGAGTGAGACCCCCCCTCTCTACAAAATATATTTTAAAAAAGATTTACTTATGGATCTCATAAACTGACAATTCCAAAAGCAGACCTTTAAAACATCGAGTAAGGTGCCTTTGGCTACCTCATTTCAGATGCATACATTCCAGTATAATTATGAAAATGTGTCATTAGCTGATGATATTTTCACTCTAAATATGACTGATAGCATGGAATGTTCTAGCAGAAGGTATAACCTACTTTTAAAAAGTACTACACTTTGAATATAGCTAAAACTTTTTTTGACATTGTGAATGTATTATCCAACTTATTGTTTGCTCTTGAGTTTGATCATATATCAGTGCAGAATTATAATTTTGAACTTGTGAATAATAATGGATAAAGCAATCAAAAAATAGAAAACTCAAGGTAAGTAGGGGTCTGTCTGTGCATTTTACAGGCAGGCCAGTCTAGTTATGTCCATCACATTTATAGTAAAGTTGCCAGTGTGGACAAAATGGCAGACAAAATATAGGTAGACATTCTGCTGCCAGACTCAGCTGAACATGTTTACCTCTATGATTAATGTTTACATTATATTTTTTTAAAAAATGAAACAAGAACACAAGAACCTCTGAAATACATGGGTCAGTTTCTCACCTTGCCCTTTTTGTAATCTCAATATTAGCCAGGCTGCTGGACTTGAATTTTCATGCCTATAACATGGCAATTTCATTTCTAGGAATTTGTCCTAAGGAAGTAATCAGTGAGTTGCACAAATATTTATATACCAAGATGCTCATCACAGCATTGTTTATCTTAGTGCAACACTGAAAATGGTCTTAATGCCCTACTCTAGGAGACTGGATAAATAGCACGTGGTGTAGCCATAGGATATAACATTATAAAATCATTAAAAATCATGTTGTAGAAGGACATGAAATTGAATGGGAAAATAACCAGAGTATATTTCACAGGGTATTGTTAAATGAAAGGAAGAGTTTGTTAAGCTGTATACAACGTGATTCTACTGTTGTTTTAAAATACCTACGAATGTAGGAAAATGACTAGTATGATACATAACAATGTTTTAACATTGGTTATCTCTGAGTGATGTTAGGGGTGATTTTACTTTCACCTTTTGTGCCTTTCTCTACTTTATAAATTTCCTACAATGAACAGGTAATAAAAAAGTATGTTATTCTAAAAAACGATTACCTGATATGAGTTTCTAATTTGTAATATTGATGATTGTCACATTCTACACTCAGCTCCCATTCTGCAGAGGCTCCCCACCCAGTGTCGTCTTATCTGCTGTGTATTATTTGAGTATCTATTTGCTGTAAAGTACTGGCTTGTATGTGCCTTTGATGGCTGAGCTTATGTCGTATTCACTTTTATAGCCCCATTATGAAATAAATACAAAGTTGTGAAGCAATCCCAGGTTTTCTCAAATATCTGGAAAATATTAACTGAGAGAAATTTTTTTGAATTCCATGCCACCACTGAACACATTCCTTCATCCTCTCATCTGGTACACAAAGGAACCACCTGGCTGAAAACCTCATAGTAAATTTAATTTCATGAGTTCCAACTGTACCTGCCTAATTTGTATGCCCTTTAGTAAGCATTTTACTATTCACTGTATAGAAATACTGACAGATTTAGATAAGCAGTTGATTAAACATGGTAATGGTGGTCAGTCAGTACAGCACTGAATTTTAGTCCCTTATTCAGAACATTATTTTTATCCCTATAAAGGGAAAACCAAATCCTTTTTATCTTTTCCCAAGGTTTCCCACTCAGTAAATGAGAGAATTGCTCTCACAAGGGTGATCCCCGTGTCCTTCACCTGGCGGCTGAGGGGAAAGCATGAGAGAAAACACTCACCACCGTTCCCGAGCCCTTGATTGGCCCTAGATGTAAAGATGTCACGGTCACCTGCCTTAGGAGATTTATGCCATCTAATTGGAGTCTTGGAGACCAAGGGCATTCCCTGGATATGTGCTGTAGCCTTAGACACCAGTACCTGTCACCTTTTGGCAGGTAATTAGGGACAATGTAGCCTCGTCTAGACTTTGAGATGTTTCTGGTTCCAGCATGCCCAACCAATCAATATGCATTAATCATTACATGCTTATCGTTAACATGATTCAGCCTCAGTGACTCATCGGCGTTACACACAGAAAAATCTGTTGTGACTGGAGATGGGCAAAAGAGCTAAAGGAATGAAGAAATGTGTTGTGCCTAAAGGTGCAAAATATTCCAGCAATGAGTGATGAGAGCACGATGGTAAGATAGAGAGCAATTGCAAACTCATAAAGAATTTTGTTGAAGCGTGTGGACGGTGCCTTTCTAGCATTGTCTACATGGCTAATTTAGCACTTGGCGTATGCTGTTTTGAGTTGTAATTCCTCCTCATTTATAGATACCTTATCCTTCCAACTTTGCTACACACTCCAGAGGGGTAGGGGCATTGCTTACGTCTGGGTCTCCAGCACCTAGCACCCAGCCTCAGAGAGGTAGCTACTCAGTAGTGACGATGGGTGATACTTGTCCCGTGGTAAATATGATGACACTTCTGGCAGAATCTGTTATGCTGACCAAATAAAGGTAAAACTTTTAGAGGTGCTGTCAAGCTTGATTGCCCAGTGAAACTTCTTTGGCCTGCTAATCACTGAAAAACAGGCTCTCTCACTCATATGAGATTTCCCCTCCTTCCTGTTCTCAGCTAGAAATACCATGAGAACAGACTGTCTCACAGTGTTTTCAGATTTCCACTTCTAGTCCCTGCCAAAAGCAGGAAGTGCAGAAGTGGGCGATAATTCTTTTTTTCTTTTTAGAACACTTTATTAAAGAGTTTTGGTTGTTACTTGTTTTTCCCCCTGAACCTCATTAGAATTAATTTGAGCAATACTTTGAATTTACATAATGATTTTCCTACAAGACACACAAAGAGTTATTTATTTATCATCAGTGCCGTTTCCCCATAAGGTAAGGTAGAAAGAGTTACAGAGGGTAATGAACACTAAAGATTGAAGGCACCTTGGGGATTTTCTACTCCAGTTTGGTTTTTGTTTGTTTTTTAACTGGTGAGAAAACTGAGACCCAGAGCTAGCACTTGGGGTATTTCTTGCTCCGTGTTCGTACTTGCCTTCCTGCCATGGTATTGCACAGTCGTTTCTCTTGTCCTACACTGACACCACCTCTCCCCCCCATCGTCACTGCCTTCTCACTGCCCCACCCCACCCCCCATCCCACCATCCAGTCTGCCCTCTCTTTCTCACCTGCTTTTTCCCCTAAGTCAACCCCCTCATTTTGGGGAAAATCAAAAGCAGATAGCCATCATTCAAAGAACCAAGAATAACTGTGTCTGACTATCCTGTTGAAAATAAAGGGGAAGCCGGGCTCTGTGGCTCAGCCTGTAATCCTGCGTCTTTGGGAGGCTGAGGTGAATGGATTGCCCGAGCCCGTGGGTTCGAGACCCGCCTGGGCAGCGAGACCTCACCTCTACAATAAATCAAAAAATCAGCTGGATGTGGTAGCGTATGCCTGTAATTCCGGCTACTCAGAAGGCTGAGGCGGAAGGATCACCGGAGCCCAGCAGGTTGAGGCTGCGGTGGCCAGGAGCGGCCACTGCACTCCAGTCTGGGCGACAGAGTGAGACTCCAACTCAAAAAAAAAAAAAAAGAAAAGAAAAGAAAAGAAAGGGGAAAGGAAAAACAGGAAGAAAGAAAACAGACGAGTAAAACATGAAAAAGAAAGAGCAGAAAAGGAAAGGAAGAAGACCTTCTCCCGAGGCCAAGGAAGTCACTTCCTTGATGTGCCGGCTACCTCCTTTCAACACACTGCAGTGACTCAACATCCCTACTTGGGATGCTGCTTTATGTATAGTACCATTTGGGGTCTACTTTCTAGAGGTAATTATTCTGTACCACCTTGCTCTAATATTATCCCCATGTCTTAGATGAATGCCCAAGGGGGTAAATGAGTTCTCTAATGAGAGCCAGAGGCAAAGCCAGGAGTAGGCCTTATAGAGTCTATGGACTTAATTGTGTTTCCCCCAATTTCATATGTTAAAACTTTAGCCCCAGTGTGACTGTATTTTGAGACAGGGTGTTTAGGAGGAAATGAGGTCTTAAGGGTAAAAAAGGAAGAAAGAGAGATCTCCTTCTCTTTCTCCACACACACAGAAAAAAGGCCATGTGAGGACACAGTAAGAAGGGAACCATCGACAAGTCAGGAAGAGAGCTTTCACCAGAAGTCAAATGGACCAGCATCTTGATCTTGGGCTTCCCAGCCTCAAGAACTGTGAGAAATAAATGTGTATTCTTTAAGCCACCATGGTATTTTGCTATGGCAGCCCTAGCAGACTAATACATGTCAGTTATTAATTGTTGGTTCAGTTAGTTATTGATAAAAACCAGATTCTGAAGTTTTCCTATGACACTCTGTGGTCTCATGGCTGTCCATCCCATACTGCCTGGGCATACCTTATGGATATAATGGGTGCTCATCCTTACCCCACATCTCAAGTAACCGAGATAAACTGAATTATCATAAGACCAAAACCAAGTGACAACACAGTATAAGGTCACAAAAAAGGCAGGGTATCATCTATCAGTAATTACCAAGATCTCGTTCCCTTCTTCAGAGAGAGGTCGGTTTGCTCCGAAGCTCGGGAAGCTCAAGCTTCAGTACCCCTCACTTGCATGGGTCCCTTGCTAAGCCCTGGACCTAATTTCATATTCAATTGTTTAAAAGTTTTTAAAATGTATGTACCTCATACCCCCATATCTTGCCCTGAATTCAACAAGTGTTTATTGTACCAGGCCTTATGCTGGGTACTGAGAATACGATAGGGAACAAGACAAGGCTGCCACAGTACAAGTAAGTGAGATTCAAAGTAAAGAGATTTGCTGTATAATTTAGGCAAAAACAATCCCAAAATGTAATAGTGGAAGTAGAAGAAGAAGATGAGTTTATACTCTCTTCACAGGGACTCAGCAGATAAAACCTGAGTCTAGTTTGTCCCTTCATGCCCCCAGAGGCTCTGATGATGAAGGTTTTTAAACTGGAGGGAAACGATTTATACAAAGCCTGCTGTGCTTCAGGTGAAGGACTCAGTACTTTGCTTATATTATCTCAGTCATTTCTTGCTTATATTATCTTAATCATTTCTTGCAACATCCACGTGGTGCGAGCAGTACTAGCCCTGTGTAGTGAGAACACTGAAGCTTAGAAGAGTTCCATAATGTGCCCCATAGTGAAACTCCCTTCACACCAGGTCTACCTGACTCCAAAGCCTACAAAGTTTCCAGTTTGCCAATAAGTTTCACAGCTGAGACTGGGTGGAGAGCAGGGAGAAGATGATGGAGAAAGGGTGGGAACAGGGAGACTGCAGCAGTTTTCCAAATGCCATTCTTTCCATATGACTTCTACCCAGGACCCAAATCCTTAGTACTGGGTAGTGCATGGTAGCAGCAAACAGGCACAGGTCTACAGGCATCCCATGCTGTGCTCTATTTCTACTTTTTTTTTTTTTTTTGAGTTAGAGACTCACTCTGTCATCAAGGCTAGAGTGCAGTGGCACACTCATGGCCACCTCAGCGTCGACCTGCTGGACTCCGGCAATCCTGCCACGTCAACTTTCCAAGTAGCCAGATCTACAGGTGTGTGCTACCACACCCAGCTAAATTTTTTTTTGTAGAGAGTTCTCAACATGTTGCCTGGGTTGTTCTCAAACCCGCGAGCTCAGGCAATTTACTCACCTCGGCCTCCCAAAGTGCTGGGATTACAGGCTGAGCCACCAAACCTGGCCTGTTTCTACTCTTTAAAGGGCTTTAGGCTCTGTAAAGTTTAGAGTTTTAAATCCATGAATTCCCTGGCTATCTATCCCTGTTTGGATGCCTAATTCTATGAGAAAAAAAAAATCATTCAAATTTTGAAAAATTGGAAACTGAATTAATCATGCTTGGCTACAAAATCCTCACCCTGCATAGCCCTTATGTAAGCTCCTTTGTGGAGATTTCCTTGTTCAGAAAAAAAAAATGTGTCAAATGATCATAAACCACTCTCTCCTTTAGCTATGAGTGTAACAAGAAGCAGTGGGATGATATGTCGTTTTTCTCCTTTTATCTTCTTAAAAGACCAACCAGAAATCAAATGTGAACAAAGCTAATGTGATACTAAGTTTGCAAATTTAAACTAAGAGTTCTGCAGTCAAGGCATGCAAAGTTTCCATAGCAACATTAGCTCTCATCTTGAGGATTTTGGGTTCTATTAAAGCCATTAAAATCATACTTTTGTATATACAAGTGTATATACAATGTGAATTGAATTTAAGGTTTTTCATATTTAATTATAAATGATTCCTGTTATGGGTTTGTAGGGATGTTTTGTGAGTGTACCTTTTGTCAATGGAGAGTATTCAGCAGCTGGTTGATTTCCTATGTTCTTCCCCTAATTTTTTTCTGATTCTGGAAGAAGAAAGAATAAAGATGTCAGACTGCTATAAACTACACAAGGACCCTTCCTTCTCCCATAATCCTGGTGCCTCCTCCAAGTGTAATATATGATACAAAACCATTTCCATTAGGAAGTCAAGATGTGGAAGGGCAGGGCCTATGCAAATATTCTCCCAGATTCCCACAGACTGACTTACTCACAGAGATTGCCCTCTTACAATGGGTTTCAGAATCACTTTTGGAGCCAGAAAGGAAATTGGCTTTGCCAGTGGCCACAGACCTAGCCAGCTCCAGGATAAATAAATGTGTGTGTGTGTGTGTCTGTGTGTGTGTGTGTGTGTGTGTGTGTATTCTCAAACTAAGTCTGAGTAAAGAATCTAATAAAATCCTGCATTTGCTGGAAAGGGTAGTTGTATTCAATATTTCATGAGCTATCCATAGAAAATCACACGTGGGATGAACATTTCCTTGAGAAAAGAAACCCTAATAATTGTTGATTCTTGCTAACAATCTGGATGGTGTTTATTTTTCCAAAAATGAGTGAAGCAGATGGGGATGGCAAAGATGCTGGAAGAGTCCCGTGAGTTCTCCTAATATAAGACAGTGCTGGACAGTTGTGGACATCTGGACTGAATACTGGGGAGTGAAGGGAAGCATTTCTTCAATGTACTTTTAGTCTGAAATAGTATCACGGTGTCATAGACATGCAGGAACCCTGAATGAAACAGGCAAATGGATGTGGCAGAAGGCTTAAAGTGAAACCAGCCTGCAATGATCAGGGCTATTTATAGGTTTCTAATGAAGAAAGCAGCTGTATTGAGAAAGGCTGTCACTTGCTGCTTGTGAGACCAATTTGTTCTGTTCTGGGGTTCCAGTATTCATCATCAGTAAGCCTCCTCTGGGATCCTCAGAAAGGGGCTCCCAAACAGCAATTATTGTGGGTTTAGGGTTTTTTTTTTTTTTAAAGAGATTTAGAGAAGATTCTTAAGAATCTTAGTTAATAGACCTATTAGAGCCAGGGAATAATAAGCTAAATAATAAGCTGTCCCTATGCCTTTCTGGTACAAACCTGAGCCTATACAAATCAGTTTCAAAGCCTTAAGGAGCAAAGGACTAAATTCCGGCTTACTCTTTCTATGACCCATGTGGCTAGTCGCTCTCTCTTTTATTCTCTTTGACCTGAACTGCTAAGCAAGAGTATAGAAGATGGTAGACATTCCCCAGAAACTGAAAGGCAAGCACTGAAGAGTGACCCACTTTTAGAAACAAGAGCAAGCAAAAGAGAGTGATTTACTATGGTATAAAGGAGGCATTGAAGGACAGATATGGTAAGTGAGGGTGTTGTTATCCCAGCTCCTGACAAAGTTGGGTTTCAGCATAGATCCTGTCATCTTCCATGGAAGTGCAGCATTCTATGTATATATTCAAATCTGACAATACCATGATGTTTATGTGTCAACTATACACAGGATCTTGTCAAACACAGAGAACCCCAGATATGACCTTCGTTAATGCTGCTCTGAAGTGGTGGTAGAGCATGTCTTCTTCTTTAGAAATATTTAACTTTCTGGAAGAAATTGTCCATCAAGTTAGCAAAAATTCATGAAGATGCAATAGTTTCTGAAAATGTGGGTCATAAGTCACACCCACATCTTTGAAGACTTCTCTGAGAGGAAGAATTGATAGAAACCCTCCTCTGAGCAGCCACGAGGAGGGAGACTGAGGAGAGGTCACTCTTTCCCATTCTGTGTACCCAGTGGCACCTCACAATGTAAAGGTACCTGGGTAGGGCTTTGGGAGTCATGGGCTCATCCTTTTGTCCCCGCAATTCAATCTGTACTAGAAAGACTTTGAAAATCTCTTCTAGGTTAAAAAAGAAAAAGGGGAGAAGGAAGAATTGAGGTAAACAAACAAAAGCCTTAAAAAGCCTAAAACAAAAGCCCAGTGTCGGCCTCCCACCATATGTGAAAGGAGAGTTAGATGCCATGGTATTTTTTTTCTTTCAGTTCTGAAAGTTGGTCACAAGAGATGATAGAACCACCCTAAATCTTTCATCTCAGTGTGTAAGTGCTCTCACTTTGAGGAAATTCTTTCTCTAGCCCAGTGGTTCTCAGCCCTGGTTGCACCTTAAAGTCACCTGGGGAGCTTTAAAAAATACTCAAGCCTAGACCTGAGCCCAAACCAATTAAGACTCTCTAGGGTGGTGGGATCCAGGTATCCATTTTTTTCTATCTGCCTTTGGCAGGCTAACTGAAATTCCTTCTAGTTTCCTTCTCGAGGACCCTCAGAACTGCTGCTTAGGACAGGTAAGCAGATCTTTTTCCAAGGCTAGGTCTGCACTTCACATCATGATAGCCACCAGCCTCATGTGACCACTGAGCCCTGGACATGGAGCTTGTCCAAATGGAAATTCATATTAAGTAGAAAATACACACTAGGTTTCTAAGATTGTGCATGAAACAAACAAAACAATGTAAAATAGCTTATTAAAATAATTTTCACTTATTACATATCTAAATACCATTTCTGAGAGATTGGGTTACAGAAAATATATTAATAGATTGATGTTAGCAGCTTCTTTCTATTTTGTTTATTAATATGGCCACTAGAAAATTTAACATTACACGTGCAGGTCCCATTCTATTTCTATTAGGTCATGTTGTGTCAGACATACTTTAAAGTTCTATTCATCTATCTTTTCTAGCGTTTTCTTCTTCACCCTGGAGAGTCTCAATTTTTAAATTTTTCTCTCCTAAATTATATTTCCAGTACCAAGGGCTATTGCTGCTCTTCTTCGAACATCTTTCATGATGGAACTTAGAGTAGATCTAATACATTTGGACTTGAAATTTGCTCAACTCACGTCCAACGTGGAAAGTTGTAGGGTGGGGCATTGCAGAGTATTAGAAAACCTCCTAAGCCAAAAATACCTCTTACAACTATCTTTCACAGGGACATTATAAATATTGCTTTGGGCTGAGTTACTTGTTTACCAGAAGTTTTTTACCAAATATTCCCATAAATGCTGAATTCACTAATAATACTCTTACCATATTTGCAAAGAGTAGCATACTCAGAGAACAGGATACAGATCAGGTAACTTAAAAAAAAAAAAAAGAATTGTACAGAATGCTTAGCTTCACTAATCATCAAAGAAAAGCAAATTAAAACCACACTAGGATACCAGTCAGGAAGGCCCTCATCACTAATTCAAAATACAACAGATGCTGGTAGGATGTGGGGAAAATAAAATACTTTTACACTGTTGGTGTGAGTATAAACTAGTACAACCTCTGTGGAAAACAGTGTGACAATTCCTAAAAGACCTAAAACTTGACCTTCCATATAACCCAGCAATATCTATACTGGGAATATACCCAGAGGAATTCAAATCACTCTATGAAAAATATACCTGCACACACAAGTTTATTGCAGCATTAGTCACAAAAAACATGAACCAAATGTGCTGCCCACCAAAAGTGAACTGGGTTTTTAAAATGTGGTACATATGCATGATGGAATATTATGCAGTCATAAAGAAGGACACAATTGCAAACTTTGCCGCAACTTGGATGAACTTAAAGTCTATAATACTCAGAGATCTATCACAGAAACAAAGAACTGAGTACTGCACATTCTCACTCATAAGTGGACTTTGAACAATTATCATAATACTATAAGAAAGGCATAGGCAGTAGTGGGAAACTGCCAGGGGAGGGGTGGCACACTTCATCAAGAAGAATACCTGATCTCAAACTAGGTGAAGTGGGGACCAAAGTGAGGTTCAAACTTTACCTGTACAATGACCATTTGTATACCTAACCCTGAATTGTACTGCACATCTTTAAAATAAAAAATAAAAAAAAAAAAGAATTGTACAGATCAAGGAACACCTATTTGGGGTGTAAAGAGGTTGATGGGGAGGTATAGCTGGTTGGGTACCCACAAAATGTGCTCTGGGTTGCCAGGAAGCTCACAAGGATTTTGAATCCTCCCAGAAAGCTAGAGAAAACAGATATATTCAAAACAAGATTTTGTTCACTGAAAAATTTTGCTGAGGGACTGATTCCACTTCTTAAAAAAAAAAAAACTTACAAAAAAAATTCAGTCCTTGTAGATAAAAGATTGCTATCTTTTGCCTTTAAATAGCAATTCCCCTAGGCATATTTTTAAAAGGATTCTGTTTACAAAAATTCTACTTAATCACATCCACAGCACAGAATGAAGCGCCTGTATCCCAGAAAGGGTCAGCCAATCATTGGAAGGAATGAGAAAATCGCTCTGTGAGTCACTCTCCCCACTCTGCATTTTTCTGCATGCACCTCGGAATTTTACCTATCTTTCAAGTTCTCAGTGAGCGCCATATGCTCAATGTGGTAATCTTGACAACCACCTCTCAAGAGAATGTTTGAGTGGCCAGTTGTTCCCTTGGTCCTGTGAGCTTGGCATTTCTCCCCAGGATGACCCTTTAAGGGTGGATTTTGAATGTTTCTGGCATCCTGCTCCAACAGGCCAAGGCATCTTGAAATGCTGATGCTTGCTTTCGAGGTGCCATGGCCATGCTGAAGGTCATCTTCTCAGGTTGGGGCCAATTTCAGGGTTCTTGGGTACTCCCTCTGTTTTCTCAACCCAAGGAACCTTGGAAACTGGGCAGCAACCAAGCAGTGCACAGGAGAAAATCAGTTAGTAAGGGCATGCCCTTCACAAAATTATGGTGATTCCAGTCCACCACTCCCCTACTCAAGTGAAGTTCCCTTCAATAGACAGCAACCCTCTTCAGCTGGCTATCCCTTCTTCCGCTTCCTAACCTGGTTCCTTGGGTGTGCCATTTAACCTTGAGGGTCCCTTAACTCATTTCATTCTGAGCCTCTGAAACACCTCGTTCTTACTTAACAACTTAAAGCCCATTTGAAACCTCTTCCAACATGAAGTCTTCCTACTGCCCTGCACAGCACATTGCTATGAGGGAATAATTTTCTGCCCTCTTGTGTTGGTTAATGTCCCTGTGCATATAAATCAATGTTGTACTGCCAGACCATGATGACTAGAAGTCTGCAAGCCAAAGTCCCAGGGAAATGGGGGGCTTGACAAGCTCAGCCTGGGGCTCAGAGTTTAATCACAGTCTCCAAACCTGATACGGTATCACTATCCCCAGCACATGATTCTATTTTTGTCTCTGTCACCCTGAACTGGGTTTTGTATAAGCCCGTCTTCCCTACTACTTTTTGAAGGAAGGGAATGTCTTTTATTTCTCTCCTTACCTTTAAACCTAGGATAGTGCAGTTATATATCAGGTACTCAATACTCATTGAGTGAATGGATGAACTATGTCAATCAGCTCTGCTCAGCAAATGGATTGGAAAAAGAGAACTCTCTCAGATGAAAATCAGAACTTGTGAATATTTGAAGCAGAAACTATCAGTTTTTTAGGCTGGTCCTCACAGGGAAGTATACAGTAGGCAAAAAGTTCTTTCAGTTGTCCAGTGAATATTTTCAACAAACAATACAGGGCAAGAAGGAACAATGGGACAGGGCAGAGAGAGTGATGTGCCCTCTGCATCTTGGTCACCAAGCCATGGGGACCTGAAGGAAGGCAGGCATGGGCTAGGTTTGGCAGGACAGCACACAGCCCAGGGAAAGATCCTTTTGAGTCAGAGGGAAAGCCTTGGGTACCCAATGACCCTGAGACCAGGAATATGGCAGAGCCGGGATAAGGAGGTAAGATGAAGGGCGATGCTGAGACCAAAAATCAGAAAAAAGATACTAAGGGAGAAGAAAGCCCCAGGAGTCCATCACACTTCCTGTCTGTAAAATTGTCGAGAAATATGAAGTTCTTCGTGTTGGCTAGAGTTTCTGGGCCACTGACCAGGTATTGGTTGGAGCACTTTGAAGTGATCCTGACTTCACTGACTCACTGCCAAGCCAGTCTCTTTTTTCCTAACCTACCCATCCATATAAAGCTGTTTCCTACCCCCATGGCTTTCACAGTGTGGTGCCCACATGGCCTCAGCAACACCCGGCAACTTGTTATACACACAGATTCTATGGACCCACCAAGCCTACTGAGTGAGGACCTCTGGAGGACCCAGCAATGTTCTTTAACAAACTCTCCAGGTGATTCTGAGGTATGATACCCCTGAGAAACACCCACCTAAGAGATTTTGTCTTAATTCCTCTGGAGACTTAGTCCCCAGGTAGTTCTAATTCATAGCCAAGGTTGAGGACATCGGCTCATGGCTGCTACTAGTTCGTGTGACTTGAAGCAAGTTTCTTTGTCTGCTTGTTACCTCTTCTGTAAAATATTGATAAAACCATCTTATTTACTTCAATGCAAAATACTAAGTTAGATAATAACTTAAGTTAGAGGTCACTTTTAGCTCTAGAGGAAATGATCCTCTGCTTGAAAAAGAAGAGGGAGAAAGAAAAGAACCAGGAGAGGTTGATATAATGAAGAGCCAGACAGCTACTGCTCCAAAGGATGAAGTATGGCTTCCAGAGCAAGACATGGAACATTTCTAGCAGACTCAAACACAGGCATACCTTCTTTTATTGCACTTCACTTTATTGCCCTTTCAGATGTTGCTTTTTTTTTTTTTTAACAAATTGAAGGCTTGCGTCAACCCTGCATCAAGCAAGCCTACTTGTGTCATTTTTCCAAAAACATGCACTCACTTCATGTCTCTGTATCATGTTTTGATAATTCTCACAATAATTCAAACTTTTAAAAGTTTATTATATCTGTTATTTGTGATCAGTGATCTTTGACATTACTATTGTCATTGTTTTGGGGTGCCGCTAACCACACCCATAAAAGATGGTGAATTTAATGGATAAATGTTGTATGTGTTCTGACTGTTTTCCCAACTGGCCGTTCCATGGTCTCTCTCCCTTTCCTTGGGCCTCCCTAAGTTTTTAAAAGTTTGAATTATTGTGCGAATTATCAAAACATGATACAGAGACATGAAGTGAATGCATGTTTTTTGGAAAAATGACACAAGTAGGCTTGCTTGATGCAGGGTTGACGCAAACCTTCAATTTGTAAACAATCCCTGAGACACAACAATATTGAGATCAGGCCAATTAATAGCCCAACCGTGGACTCCAGTATTCAAGTGAATAGCAGAGTTGCACATCTCTCACTTCAAATCAAAAGCTAGAAATGATCAAACTTAGTGAGGAAGTCAAAATTTGAGACAGGCTGAAAGCTAGGCCTCTTGCAACAAACAGCCATGTTATGAATGTAAAGGAAAAGTTGAAGGAAATTCAGTTGAAGGAAATTGAATGTGGTTACTGACAAACAGCATTATTGCTGATATGGAGAAAAGTTTGAGTGGTCTGGATAGAAGGTTAAACAAGTCCCAACATTCTTTTATGCCAAAGCCTAATCCAGAGCAAGGTCCTAATTTTCTTCAATTCTATAAAGGGTTAGAGAGGTAAGGAAGCTACAAGAGAAAAATTTGAAGCTAGTAGAGGTTGATTCATGAGATTTAGGGAAAGAAACCATCTCCATAACATAAAAACACAAGGTGAAGCAGCAAATGCTAAAACCAAAGCTACAATGAAGGTGGCTACACTGAATAACAGGTTTACTTTTCTTTTTTTCTTTTAAAGATATGGGGTACAAGCCGGGCTCGGTGGCTCAGCCTGTAATCCCGCACCTTGGGAGGCTGAGGTGAGTGGATTGCCTGAGCCCGCGGGTTCGAGACCCGACTGAGCAACTAGGCGAGACCTCATCTCTACAATAAATCAAAAAATTAGCCAGGCATGGTAGTGCGCGCCTGTAATTCCGGCTACTCGAAAGGTTGAGGCGGAAGCATTGCCGTAGCCCAGCCGGTTGAGGCTGTGGTGGCCGGGAGCGGCCACTGCACTCCAGTCTGGGGGATGGAGTGAGACTCCAACTAAAAAAAAAAAAGATGTGGGGTACAATTCAGGGTTAGGTATATAAATGTTGTTCATGCAGATACCCTTGTTGATGAGGTGTGCCCCGCCCTTCCCCGGCAGTTTCCCTCAACTGCCAATCCCACTCCACCTCCCCTGGAAGTTTCTCACTAATGCCAATGTGTTTAAGTAGTATTATGATAATTGTTCAAGGTCTGCTTAAGAGTGAGAACATGTGGTATTCTGTTCTTTGTTTCTGTGATAGATCACTGAGTATGATAGACTCTAAATCCATCCAAGTAACCATAGGTTTTCAGTGTAGATGAAATAGCTTTCTGTTGAAAGAAGATGCCATCTAGGACTTTCATAGCTAGAGCTAGAGGGGAGAAGTCCAATGCCTGACTTTAAAGCTTCATAGGATAGGCTGACTCTTTTGATAGGGGCTAATGCAGTGGTGACTTTAAATTGAAGCCAGTGCTTATTTACCATTCTAAAAATCCTAGAGCCCAAGGGTTATGCCAAATTCACTCTGCCTGTGTTGTGTAATTGGAAGAGCAAAGTCTGGATAACAGTACATCTGTTTACAGCAGAGTTTACTGAATACTTTTAGCACACTGTTAGGATTTATTGCCCAGAAAAAAAAAAGATTCCTTTCATAATAGTACTTCTCACTGACAATGCACCTGGTCATCCAAGAACTCTGAAGATGTACAAGGAAATTAATATTGTTTTCATATCTGTTAACACAACATCTATTCTGCAGCCCATGGATCAAGGAGAAAATTTGACTTTCAGCTCTTATTATTTAAGAAATACATATTGTAAGGCTGGAGCTGCTATAGATAGTGATTATTCTGATGGATCTGGGCTAAGTAAATGGAAAACCTTCTGGAAAGGATTTACCATTCTAGATGCCCGTAAGAACACTCATGGTTTATGTGAAGAGGTCAAAATATCAACATGAGCAGGAGTTTGAAGGAAGTAGGTGCCAGCCCTCATGGATGACTTTGAGTGGTTCAAGACTTTAGTAGAGGAAGTAACTGCTGATGTGATGGAAATAACAAGAGAACTAGCATTAGAAGTGGAGCCAGAAGATGTGACTGAATTACTGCAATGATAAAGTATAACTGGACGAGGAGCTGCTTCTTAGGGATAGCAAAGAAAGTGGTTTCCTGAGATGGAATCTACTCCTGGTGAAGATGCTGTGAACATTGTTAAAATGACAACAAAGGATTTAGAATATTGAATAAACATAATAGATAAGGCAGCAGCAGGGTTGAGAGGATTGACTCCAATATTGAAAAAAGTTCTTCCGTGGGTAAAATCCTATCAAACAGCATTGCATGCTACAGATAAATCTTTCACAAAAGGAAGAGTCAACTGCAACAAACCTCATTGTTGTCTTATTTTAAGAAATTGCCACAGTCACCCCAACCTTCAGCAACTACCATCCTCATCAGTCACCAGACACTAACATTGAAGCAAGACCCTCCTCCAGCAAAAAGATTATGACTCACTGAAGGTTTACATGATCATTAGCTTAATCTAACAATAAGATATTTTAAAATTAAGGTATGTATTTTTTAGACATAATGCTATTGCACACTTAATAAACTACAGTATAGTTAGCATATAATTTTTATATTCACTGGGAAACCAAAAAATGTGTATGACTTCATTATTTTGCAGTTTTTTCCCATTGGTCTGGAACTGAACCCAGAATATCGCTGAGGTATGCCGGTATATAGGACCGACAACACTTGGTATCTCCTCCTTGGTAACTGAAACATGCTTTAACATCTCCTCAGAGGAAGACATAAATGGATTTTAAGGAAAAGACCATTTCAAAACACTTAATTTCAAAATAAAGATTCTGTAGCAGTCTGCAGTTTCCATGATAAGAAATATGATAAGAATCAGAACAAGTACTTAGCATTGTAGACCAAAGTAGGACAGGTTTGGATTTTTGGAAGGTAACTTTAATATTCCCTTCTTCTTCCCTCCTCTACCTTCTAAATGGGGTGAATTCAAGGAACTCCCTCCTTGTTTCCAAACATACCTGGGACACAATGGGACTAAGCAAACAGAAAAACGTGGGGTCTGCAGTAGGAGCAGAACTGGAAAGAAAAACATAAGCACCCAAGAATGGTGACCCAAGAAGCAGAGTCCTGCCTGGGAACCAGGGCTGCAATGGAAGGTCACTAGGCATAGCCAGGATCAGAACCGATATCCGAGTCTCTGTCTTCAAAGTGGGGCAAGCCTGGGGATTGTGTAGACAGACTCTTAGAGAGCCAATTGCAACAGACTTGAATCTCGAATGGCTACAAAAGAATCCAGTTGGAGGACTGAGAACAGATAAGAGCTAAGGAGGGAAGACAGGGGTCCAGGATTCTGTGCCAGAGAGTAAATGTATGTTTATTAGTTCCATAAACATAGATTATGACAAGAATGGTGCCCCACAGAGTTGTGCAGTGATCAAACTGAACAACAGTGCATTGCAGCCCTGTGTGAGAGCGATGATATCAGGAGATAGACTAGGGAGTGGCCCAACTATTTCTCCAAAATAATGCCATTCTTTTCAGGGACTGATATAAAATGCCTGCTAACTAAAGACACCACACAAAGGGCATTTAGTCTATCTCCTGATTCTCTTTTCCTCCTCTTCTTTTACCTTCCTGTTTATTGGTGCCTTAACTTCTTAAAGACTGACAGAGTAGCTGTGATCAAAAATAAGGCCAAACATTAGCAAGAGCCAGTTGAGATTTAATTAGATAACCCTTTCAAAAGTATGTTAATTTTGAATTAATTTGGCACCAATTTAAACTGGAAGGCTTGAATCTTTTCTACCTGTTAATTTGATCATTTTGAGCTAAATAAAAAGAAAGGCAGATGACAAGATCATTCTGTTCACAAACTTCTTTTCAAGGAGGTTATTCATGAGCCCCAAAGTGTGTCCCAAATAAACTCTTGACAGAATATGAAATCTATATTTTCAATGTGAACATTATTAGTGAGCTCTGAATGCCTAAAGTCATTTCATGAAAGAGAGAAACATGAGCAAAAGGGTGGCTTGGAATGTGTCTCGACATGAGATGGCCAAGATATGAAGAAAAAGAAAAAATATACCTGGCATCTTGGCCATGTTCCCTCCTTAGAACAGATCTTCATTTTATAGGAGACATAATTATCTCCTAACTTCTCCAATGCTGGCTGCCTAGCTAATTCTATAGAGACAGGCTATTTAAATGTTCTACGAATGCCGTGCTGGGAGTGCTTGCATATGAAATGCAAGGCCTCCCGAAGATTTTACAGAGCAGCAGGAACTGTGGTGCAAAATTTTATGGAGTGAATAGCTTGTCAGACCTAAAAGCAGGTGCCTTTTGCTTTTTTGTAATCCCGTGCCTATTTTAGAGCCTATATACATTTGCTTGTTTTACTTCTGGTTTTACCAAGGTTATATCAAGAACTCAGGCTGATGTCTAAAACAAGGAATAACTATTAGAAAACTCATTTGGTGAGTGTCCCCTGTATGTATCTGTAGTACTGGGCATTGAGAGCAAGGGTTAAGGAGTGTGCATATCCATGCTCAAGAAAGGGCACTGTGGAACTTTGACAACATAGACTTCCATGCCAGAGGAAAACCTAGGTGAGTGGTTCTGATTTCCTTATCAATCAGCACATCTCATTTCCCAGTTGCCCCAGTGCTTGAAAGATACAGAAAAGATCTCCTACTAGTTCCTGTGAATAGGACCAATGATTCTATGCGGGAAACCAAAGCATGAGCAAAACTCCCCAGACTGCTGTCAACTAATTTCTATGATTCTATGCGGGCAACCAAAGCATGATGATGATTCTATGTGGGCAACCAAAGCATGATTCTATGCAGGCAACCAAAGCAAGAGCAAAACTCCCCAGACTGCTGTCAACTAATTTCCTGTTCATAAAAAATTGTGGGTATTCTTCAGGGGGATCTAAATTAAATTTAAAAACAAAAACATAGGGTATGCCTTTATGATCATTGGGAAGACATAAGGACTATAGCCTTCTCTACACTGTTATGATTGCTTCCTGAACTCAGTTAACTAACCTCCCCTTTTGAGACATGGGAGTTACTTTGGTGTGATTTTTGTGGTCCTGATATTATGTATCAGAAAGCCCAAGAGAAGCCTTCATGTTTTTAGGAAGAATTTCATTGAGGTAGAGTGAGAATGTTCTGAATTTGGGGAGGAGGAATTCAGAGGGTGTCAAAAGAAAAGGTAGAATATATCAGTTAGGGTCTCGGGAATCCCAAGAAAGTGATGCAAGAATCAATTACAAATAATCTATCAATTGTTCCCTGCTATTTCCTCTTCCTGATGAAATAAACTAATGCTTTTCTCTCTCTCTTTTTTTCCACTGAGTTTCAAAGCATCTTCTGCTGATCAGCATTAGCCGAGACATTAGACACATTCACATCTGAGAAGCATTTTAATTACAGGGAAGCTCAGAGAAAGGTGCAGCAATTCCATCCCCCTCTAATCAGAGAGTGTGTCTGAGTACAGAAATCAAGAGAGTCATCCTCTAGGGTTTTCTTGGGGTTAAAAATAGGCCCTGCAGTCACTACACCGGCACTGTGCAGCCACTTCCAGGGTGGACTTTCCTTCCCTTCCTTCACCTGCTTGGTCTAGACCCACAGCCTGCTGCCTCTTCCAACCTAGAGCAGTAGAGAAGAACACGTGCCAGACGGCCAGGGCATAATCCCAGTGCTGCTACATGTGGCTGGACACTTTGGACAGGTTGTTGAACCAGTCTTCATCTGTAAAATGGGTGGTATGATGATGCTTACTGCATAGCTATTGTGAGAACTTATTGAACTAGCGCATGCACAGTGCTTAGAACACTGCCTGGCCAGTAGCAAATGCTCAATAACTGTTGATGGTTACTTTATTATTATAATTAAAGAACTCTAATGGTTGAAAGGTTTAGGAATAAATATGTATTATATCCAAAAGAAAAATGTCCCAGCATGAAAAGGAAACCTTGTCCAAGGCAAAGGTTGGCAAACTTTTTCTGAAAAGGATCAGATAGTAAATATTTCAGACTTGGCAGGCCATATAATCTCTGTCGCAACTACTCAACTCTGCTGCCCTAGATAATACGTAAATGACGAGTGTGGCTGTGTTTCATGAAAAGTTTATTTACGAAAATAGGCAGTGGGGCAGATTTGGCCCATGGCTGTTGTCTGCCAACCCTTGTCCCAGACTATAAACTCCATGAGAGAGAACCAAGCCCATTATGTTCGCCTTCATATTCTACCGCTCAACATTGTGCCTAGCACAAAATTGGTGCTCACATTATAGTTATTTCTGAGTAAATGGAAAACTCAAAAGGGACAGGCTTTTCATTTCTCTAAACATTGGACTTCGACACTCCTATTGAGACTGTGAAATGTGCAATTCTGAGTTCTGCCAACAGAAATGACAAGAGTTCCTGGGAATGATACACCATGTCCATCCAACGGCTTCAGGCTCTCAGGGCAAAAAGTGTTATGTCCAAAAAAAAAAAAAAAGACTAAAAACGGTGAGAGAGACTGCAACAATCTACAGATCTGACATTTGTACAGCTTTATCTGACTGTCTAACATGGACTCAGATGTGTCAAAAATGGTAGGGCACCTCCATAGCTGTCTGAGGAGCGTGAGATACCCAACACTTGCTGCATTGCTCCCAGGCTCTCAGGAGAGGTGACGCAATGCACGGGTTATCAGTAGCCTCTAATTGAGACAAGACACGGATTATGTGAGCTTAAGCGAGTGACTTTTCCCACCTTTTCATGCGTTGGGTTCCTCGTCTACAAAATGGAAAGATATGATTGATCTCTGTGGCTCAGGTGGGGATGAAATGGGATAGTGCTCAGCATGTTGCCTATTTAATATACACTCAAAAATTGGTTTTATTATTTCTGGGCCAGGACATAGCTCCCATTGGAGTAATTGCTAAGGGTGGCTTTGCCCTGTTTCTGAACAGACAGTTGAGCGAGATGTCTAAGGGACAGTGCCCTCTAGCACACTGTAAGAAAGAAGAGGTCTGAAAGACAGTTTCTCCTGCTTTTCTCCCTTTTTATTTCAGACCCTTCCTTCTTCCCCTCACCTACCTGCTGGTTTCCATGACTGCAGGAGGTGGCAGTGTTCTGAGTAGTCTGGGAACCAGGGCATCCTCTGGAAGCTAGAGAAGAGAACCCCAAATCTTCAACAAAAGAGAAGAGGCGTTCTCTGAAGCACAGTACTTGAGCAGGCAATTAGGACTGGGAGAAGCTGTCGCTTCCCGCGATGAGCTGGACTATGAGAGTTCTATTCCTAGCTTACAAGTAGCTTCTGAGGCATGAAGCCAATCAGAGGTGCTCACTCTGCCTCAGTCTCCTCACTGGAGAGCAGGGAATGATCATTACAGGGCTGTAGAGAGTATAATTCAAATGAGGGCTAAAACATCTGACAAAAATAAAACATGATCTATGTAGGGTGGCATCATTTAATAGGAATTATTATACAGATAGCAGAATAATGACACAAGCCAACCACAGGTCTAAAATAGTTTTAGGAACAGTTCTGCCTGGAGGCTAAATGACCTCAAAGCACCTTCTAACTCTGATTTTCTGTGACTACAGTACATTCTCATCAATTTCAGTATAATGGGGCAGGAGTCAGGGGGAGAAGCCATCTGAATTAGTGAAGAACTGAACTTTATTGCAATCAGTCCATCAAATTCAGCCCTTTTAGATACAAAGAGTGAATGGACTTAAAATAACCAAATGCTCCTATGAAATGTTTGCTTAAAAACAGATAAAAGTGATCTATAGTGGCAAGTTCCTAACAGGTATTTATAGAGAGCTCCAGGGTACTTGAAAACTGTGTCTTCTCTTAATTAATATAAGATTAATTCTTTTTTCTGTGTATTAAGAGAGATGTGTATTCTCTTAATTAATGTAAACATTTATCAGCAGTCTGTGGCCCTCAATCTTGGGGTTATTGTTGTTTTGTTTTGTTTTTAGCTAAGTATACAAGAAGATAGGATTCTTAAAAATTTGCTTAGCAAACCCTATCTTCATAGATATTGCAAATGTAAACATCAGTCCTATCTAAATCACCACAGTCTCTATTTCAGTTTATGGACTCTGCATTCATAAGATCTGAGGGGACCCAAACTGCAAAGTCCCTGGGAAAGCTGGGGCATCAGCATGTGGCCTCTTGAAGAGCCGACGTTGGTCAGCATGTAGGGACCTCTCATGTGCCATTCCTTAGCCCCTGATCACAGTGCAGCTGGCAGCTAGGTTACAAACAAATACCCACAATCTCTGACTGGCCAGGAGAAAAAGCAAACAAAGTTGAATGACCTACTAACCTGTCTATGGATCCAGGTCCATGAGAACTTTAGTCAAGGTCTAGACCTTTCATTCCTGGGCTGATGGCCAGTGGGCCATAAGGAAGCACATGTCACTTGTAGGGTCAATTAGGGTTGCTCCTGGATGCCCCTGTGTTGACTGGACCAGTTTGTAGGGAGTAAGGGCAATTACAGGGCAGAAGTGCAAATACCTCTGAGTACCTCCCACTGTCTCAGAGATGCATGTTGGGGAAGAAGGGACTTGGGGCTGGATGATCCACTCTGCCAACAATCTGCTCACCATCATCATTCCAGATCCCTAGCTCCAAGTCCGGGCCTGTCACAGAGTAGACCCTCAATAAAATGAGTAAGTAAATGCATGGATATTTGTTTCTTTGCTGAATGAATAGAAGTTTCCAGGCCACACAAGTATATGTGTGGAAAAGTCTGGGCAAAGGACATTTATAAAGACACAACAAAGGAATTAGAAAGTATGTGTCCTCTCTAAAATTGCTGGCTTAAGAGTCCAAGTTCCAAACATCCAGTGTCCACCCCTTGCTCAAAGGAGAGCCCATCACGTTGTCTTCAATGAGGCACAACCCTGTGATGTTTATTAGGCTTACTCACAGTATGAGTGAAAAGGATATTTTGTTGTTGGTCTTGTTGGGGTCTCACTCTGTGTTGCCCAGGCTGGAGTACAGTGGCACAATCACAGTTCACTGCAGCTTTGAACCCTTGGGCTCAGGTAATCCTTCCACCTCTGCCTCCCCTCCCGAGTAGCTGGAACTAAAGGTATATGCTACCACACCAGCTAATTTTTTTGTTTGTTTGTTCGCTTGTTTTTTGTAGAGACGGGGTCTTGCTATGTTGCCCAGACTGGTCTTAAAGTCCTGAGTTCAAGCAATGCTCCCACCTAGGCCTCCCAAAGTGCTGGGATTACAGGAATGAGCCACCATACCCTGCTGGATTACTTTTTTTTAACTTGATGATAAACTGTGCGCAGCTCAGGTTTGCTTTTAAGGATCAACCAAGTATTAGCTTGCATCCAGTAGGTGGCACTTTGACAACAGATGCTCCTAAATTCCTCATTCAGTTTGATAATGGCTTTTAAATTCATCCAAACTTTTAAAATAAGAAGAATCAACCCTTCACAGACAGGCACATGGTTATGGAAGATCAGTATTGGTCTATAAATAACACCCTAACTCTCCAGAGGCTCCTAATTTCAGTCTGAGATTCAGGAATTGGAAAATATTCCTGTGGAAATCTAAGACAAAAAAAAGAAAAGAGAATTCTACATCCTGAAGAGTCCTGAAAGAAATAAGGTCGCAGGGCCTTCCCTAGAGCTGTGATGTTTGTGTTTAGTGATTTCTTTTTTTTCCTATTAAACATGCCATCTGGAAGCAAGTTTACCTTCAGGAAGGACTCAAAGTAGGTTCCAGATGGATGTCCCTTTGATCCAATCGATATGGACAGAGGAATGCCAAGAACAAACTCTATCCCGTATTCCGAGTTGGCTTCTAGAACGTTAATATTTCAGAACACAGGCTAAAACCAAACATTCACAAATAGGTTCAGAGCAGTCTCTTCAATAAGAAAGGACAAACCACAGGAAAGAGAAAAACCTGCAGAGAAAGGCCAGGTGAGATAATACAGAATTTGAGACACCCCAAGTTCCTACACCATTGCAGGTTACTACCTTGGAGAACTGTGTCATCATTTCAGGTTTTACTTTGTTTTAACAAAAAGGTCACATTCTGTTTTCACTGTCTGGCACATTTGAGAAGAGTAAAAGAAAAGAGTTAAAGATTAGCTCAACTTGTTCACCCTGTGGCTGTGCCAACCTGCTACACACACAGTGCTACAGAGATAGAGGAGATAAGGTCTCTACAAAGGTACCTGGTATTTCTTCCCAGGAACTGCAGCCGCCCTGGGGCCGAGATTTGATGACTGAGACAGGATTACAAGGCATCAGGAAGGCAAAGAAAGACTTGGGAAATAGGAGCGAGAGCTCTACCCTTACATGTTTATAACAACACTCACCTCACTGGGGTGCTGCGAGGAACCTAAAAGTATGCAAAGTACCTTACACAGTGCCTCACACTGAGATAGATGCTCAATAAGCTGTACAGTTGGTTGGCTGTTGTTGTTTTTAAGTTAAATCATCATTTCCTGTTATGGTATGCAAGCACCATTATAATATTCATGTATTTGAGTGTCACAATAACTTTGTGAGATGGGAGGGAACTATATCTCAATGCTGTATTGCTCATGATGAAAATGGTGCTTGAAGAGTCTTGATGAATTGTCTAAAGTCAAACAACCAATAAATGAAGATCTTAAACTTGAAAGAAACACGACTGAAGTCTAGCTCCCAAAGGGGCCTTTCCACTCTGCCAACTGCACCATTCGTTTTGCAAATTCAGTGCTTTTCTTTTCTTTTTTTTTTTCTTTCTTAAATTTACTATTGTTCTGCACCTGTGTGCCCAGAAAGATGGTAAAAAGATGTATTGAGGCTGTATAATTTTCTTTCAACTGTGCCTCATTTTCAGTTGTTATATATATATATACATTGAGTAAACCCTTTTGATTATTTGGAGATTAGTTTACCTGTTTATGAATTAAATGTTTGTACTCAGGGCTAAAGTATTGAAGGTAGCAGGAAACACTTAAACCTGATATTATTAAAAAGAGAATCATTGGTGTAATTCTATGCTACATATAAACTTTAGTATACTATACATTTGGTAAATTATATATAAAATAAAAATCCAGCATTTAGTGTAGATAGATAGATAATGGTGGCATATAACCCAAATTAGAAAATGATAAAAGGAAATTCCCCAAAGAACAGACATCCTTTTCATGGTATATGATTATCCGATGTTAGGTTATATGATTCTAATTTGTACTTGTAATTTCACTAAAGGCTTCTGGAAATTCTCCTCATAAAGCTCTATTTATGAAACACTAAAAAAAAAAAATAAAGTGAACCCTTTTCCAGGGAGAATTTTCTGTGTGGTTGGTTGTAGTCTAGTGCTTGTCCAAAAGATGGCTTTTTTCTTGTCCAGTTTAGTTATTGGAAACAAATCTGGATGCATCAGTCACAGACGTTTATTTTGTCTAATAAAAAACATTGCAGAATTTGCATAACGTATTTCAATATCCAGGAGGTTCCGCTTATTTCTTTATTCTCTCATTCATTCATTCGCCCTATTTTTGAAAAACATTTTATAAAGCAAGACAACACCAGAGAAACATGCATTGAAATCATCTTGTCTAGTGGTCTTTAGCACGTGTGCCGAGAAACAAATCTGCCCAGTCTTTCTTGGCATGTGATGCGCCACAAGCTTTTTTGCAAAGTTAGGAGACTCAGAGATCTGTGTTTCCTGGTGGAAAAAATACAGTTTGGCTTCCATAGCTTTTCCTTCCCTGGGAGTAGTGGTTTAATTAATGATGTTGGAAAACTAAGCCCAACACAGATACTATTGCAATAGGAGGTAACAGCGTGACAGCCCCACCTAGGGTTTCCAGCCTTAGGCCAATAGGAATTCCAAAGAAGAATGCTGCCATCTGCCCCGCTCCTCTGGGTATTGCTGTGGCCAGGCGACTAACTGTGAGGTGTCGGTGCTTCCCCTTCTCTCCTAAGTTAAAATTGGTGACCAGTGCTTCTCCACATTTTTCCCTGTCGTGACACTTTACAAGCAAGATTTGTATAAACACAGTGTGGAGTATGAATGCAGACCTCAGGTGACAGTTCAAAGAGCTTGGTCCTCTTGCTCCTTATTCGCAGTGGCCCAGGAGATCAATTTTCTTGGATTCCTGCAACTCATTCATGGTACACTGAGAAGTAGCCTCAAATTTGAGTCCCAGGAAGGAAGAGACAGCAGCAGAATATATACATTTCTAACTAAAATACTAGTTAGTGTTGGAAACAAATCCCCTTTATTATCAATTTTAATGATTCCTCTTAAAATATAGCATTAATTTAGGTTCAAAGTTAGAGAAAAGAGACATAAAACTGACCACTGATTACCCAATCAGTGGCAATATCCTATAGTAGTTGGGACATTCCAAAGTCTTGTCTTCTTCAACTTTGTGGATGTAGTAGACATTTGCTTTCTGTCAGTATACTCAGATTTAGGTGGTCTGGGTCACATTAAACAACTTCAAAGAGTCTGATACATAAACCATAACATTGAGTTAAAAATTTGTAATAGAAACTAGTTCTTTCTTGTGGTGGAAAATGGAAAACTTATCACCTAGATCACCCTTTTCCCAATATCAGGAAAACCAGTTTGGAACCAAAAGATTGTTTGGGGCAGCACAGCATCTGAACAAAAAGGGATGCCTAGACAGCCTTTAGAGATGTTTTACCCAGGTCATGGAGAAAGCCCTGTGATGAACTGCCCTTGCTTTATCATAGAGGCCACCTCGCTAGCAATCATGATGCTCCTGAGTCCCAGATATAGTGTCTCCCTTGGATAACACAAGATAAACACAAATCCTGACCCTCCAGTTTCCTCTTTTAAAGACTGTAAACAAGTCATCTATTATAGTACAGATAATACAGTCAAGCAGCTTAGTAAAGCCACATTCCAGTCACCCGTACATGAAATCATAGTCGAGTGACTTCAAATGATCTTGATGGCTGTCCAGATCTTCTTTCTCGGGTGACTCCTATAGTTGGCCTAATCAATTTTGTATGGATTCTTACATTATCAAGCTGATATTTCCAAGTTCAGGGGGCACCTTACCTTACCTGTATGTATGACCACAATCCTCTGATGGTAAGTGGTGAGAAAAGATTAAGATTGATTTTCACTTTAACATCTGTGGGTCAGTTATTCTAGTAAAAGTTGCAAAAGTTAACAACAATAAAATCAACTATAGCTGGAGCTCCGTAATTCAGCTTAACTGGGGAAAAGACTAATTTAAATTAGCAAAAGTCTTATTCACAGCTTTTGTTTTTTAAAGCTCTGATTTAATGAAAAGTGCTCTTAATTGAAATGTGATCTCTATTCTGTTTGCCTCCTCTATTCACTTTGGCCAAAACTATTAACCTTTCTAGGTCTTAGTTTCCTCATCTATAAAATGAAAGCATTGAGCCAACCTGCCTCCAGGGACCCTTCCGACTCAGTATTTATTTTCTTTAATGTGTTTATCTATAGCCCTCAGCAAAAGAATTGACATTTACAGGCAAGAGAGAATACCTTACTCTATGGCCCTCCCCCGATGAAGCATGATTTTCAACCACGAAAACTCCCAGAAGTATAATATGACAAGAACAACAATAAGAACAGCAAGCATTGAATTCCAAAATTAGTTCTGTGATTACCTTCAGGAATATACAGCATCTCAAACTGGGCTTGAATGAATGCCAAATGTTCAGAAAGTGCCTATTGAGTACATGCTATTTACCTGGATTTGAGGTTCAAAGGGAGTTTTATCAATCTCTGCCTTCAGAGCTCAGCAGACCCAGCAGGGGATATAGGCACAAGCACTGTGGCTCTATAACATGGTACTTAGTAGGCTGTTATCCTGTGTGAAACCCACTAAGAAAGTACAAAGAATGGAGCAAGAAATTCTGCCTAGAAAGGAAAAGTGAAAGAAGGCTTCCAGAAAAACGTGACATCTGAACAAGGCCTTGCAGGATGAAGGGGGGGGGCGGGGGGGGAGGCTGGAGAATGAGGCAGAGTGGTCTCAGAAGCAGGGATGGGAAGGAGGGTGAGTTGAGAAGAGAAAGAATTGCCACAGGATGTGGCTGAGAAATGTGAATAGAAATGTGAATGGGCCTTGACTAATACTCAAAACCATTTGGGCTTCATCTTTAACCAAGAGAGTGACATGATCAGGCTAGTATTTGAGGGAGGCCAAAACGTTGTGGGGAGCAGGTATGAACAGGGAAAACCTGGAGGCCAGAAGAACAGCCTGGAGACTATTACAATAGGTCAGGGGCAAGTGATCAAGGCCTATGTAGGATAGTTTCGGGTAGGATGAAATACATTCTAGAAGAAGAACCCATGGAAATTTGGCAACTACTTATATGTGGGAAGTGACAGGGAGAGAGACATGAACAAAAAACTCAGAGGTTTTTGCTTAGAACTGGTGGGACCCAATGGACAGTGGTCTTCATTATGCTTATAGACACTGATAACCTGCACTATACCATAAAGCTGCACTTAGGAAGCATGAGTGAACTTTGACCTGGCCCTATGGAATACTAACAAAAGTCCAATAAATAAAACCCACAAATGAAAATATTTTTAGTAATTATAGACTTTATATGGCAGTGATAAATTAATGACACAAGAAAATAAAAATGACCCCAAAAACCATGAATTTTGGAGAAAAAAGTGGTTTTGTTTTATTTGTTTTGTGTGTATCTGTATATTCTAGTTTCATTTTTGTGTGTGTGTTTGTTTATTTGCCTATGACATTATTAACCTTAGAATAACACAACAGAGTTTGAGTTTGATCTGTGGTTTAGCATTCCAACTATAAAAACACCAGCCTTTCTCTACTGTTTCTCCATTTGTGTTTCCAGGTAGAAGGCATGAACCTTCAAGCCTCTGATGTGCTTTACCTCAGGACTGAGATTTTCCACAAGAAGAAGACAGGGTGTATAGTATTGCTATTATCTTTGAATTATAAAATGAAGAGAAGCAACCAAAGCTGGCAAGCCAGCTTTGTACAGTAATACTGTTTTCTTGCCCCCATTCCCACACCCTGAAAATTACTACACAGCAAGTACATTGTAGCATTGAAATACTTTGCAATTCATACCCAAACAAGGTGTAGAATAGCATTATTTTAAAATTAACTTTGCCAATAAAATACTATAAATACTTGAATAACTGCTTGCTATATGTGTCTTCTTAATTTGTATTATTCTGCTCAATCCTCCAAACAATGAAGCTATAGGTGCTTTTAATGTTTCTACTTAACAGGTGAGAAAACTGAGGCACACAGGGTTTAACTGACTTGTCCAAATTCACATAGCTAGTAGGTAAAAGAACTAGGGTTTGAGTCAGGCAGTTGAATTCCAGAGTTTATGACCTTAAACTCTCTGCTATGTTACTCCCAATTAAATAAGCAAACAAATAATGATATGCACATCTGACGAAATATTTTGCAATATTTGCAATTAATAAGCAAGTAAGCATAAGAACTTTTGCTGACATAGGGAAACATGCAATATTGTTTTGTGGGTAAATAAGATTATAAAACTACTTACAACATAGCATAATTCTATTAAAATGATTTTGCATACATTATATAACCATATACATTATAGGCATAGAAAGAATATGCACTCACTATCTCTGTATAGTAAAATTTCTAGTCGTTTTTTTTTTTCACTAAATAATTCTCTGTATTTTTCAGATTTTCTAAATAAATTTTAAAAGTTGTCTTTGAACTTCCAGTTTCCAGCCTGGCCTACAAATAATTGGAACATCATCACTCTTGTCCTAAGAAGAAAAAAAGGTAAACATATTGAAAATAAAGCCTCAGACCTTACTTAAGGTGTCCCCAAGAAAACAGACTACAACGAGAATACCAGAAGAAATCTTAGACTCTGACATCACAACTACAGCAAACAGTAACCACAGCCTAACTCTTATCGAGGTAAACACGAAACCTCACACTAAAGGCTTAACTACCTTAGTTTCTTTTATCATGTTCAGCTTTTAACAAAAAAATGACTAATCATGGTAAAAGACAAAAAGAAAACCAAACAACAACAACAACAACAAAACATGGTCTGAAGAGACAGCGAAAGATGATAGAAACTTGAGAATTATCAGACCAGTAATTTAAAAGTAATCCTGATTAATATGCTAAGAACTCTAATGGAAAAAGTAGATGATATGAAAAACATATTGGTAATGTAAGCAGAAAGCTAGCAACTGTATAAAAGGATCAAAAGGAAATGCTAGAAATCAGAAACATTGTAACAAAAGTGAAGAATGCCTTTGACGAACTTATCAATAAATGGACATGGGTTCTCTCTCACTCTTTTTTGTTTGTTTGTTTGTTTTGAGTTGGAGTCTCATTCTGTCACCCAGACTGGAGTGCAGTGGCACTCTCCTGGTCACCACAGCCTCGACCTGCTGAGCTCTGGCAATCCTTCCTCCTCAGCCTTCCAAGTAGCTGGAACTACAGTGCGTGCTACCACACCCGGCTAATTTTTTGATTTATTGTAGAGATGAGGTCTCGCCAAGTTGCCCAGGCGGGTCTCGAACCCGCGGACTCAGGCAATCCACTCACCTCAGCCTCCCAAAGTGCGGGATTACAGGCTGAGCCACCGAGCCTGGTCAGGGTTCTCACTCTGAAGTGGGACCTGAACAACAGTCACCTTAGCACAAGGGAAAGACTGGCAATCACTAGTCACTACTAGGGGAGGGAGAGAGAGAGGAGGGCAGGGGGCACGTGACAACACAAAGGTCACCTGGTCCACTACCAGAGGGAGTGACGGCCAGTTAGAAGCCCAAACTTCACCTGCATGCAGCCTACTTAAGTAGTTTATCCTCACTTGTACTCCACACCTCTATAATAAAATAAAGTTTACTACATGAATGGACATGGCTGAGGAAAGAATCGATCAGCTTGAAGTTATGGCAATAGAAACTTCCAAAGCTGAAATGCAAAGAGAGAAAAAAATTATAAAGACAGAATAGAATACCCAAAAACTATAGAACAATTACAAAAAGAGATAATGTGTAATGAGAATATCATAAGGAGAAGAAAATGAGAAAAAAAACCCCAAATATTTGAAGTAATAATAACTGATATTTTTTCCCAAAATTAATAACAGTCACAAAACCATAGACTCAGGAATCTCAGAAAACACCATGCAGGCTAAATATCCCCAAATCTACACCTATGAATGCGGTCCTTGCAGGGGACAAGAGGCTGGGTTTCTGTCTGTAGCAAGACAGAACACGCTGCTAGTATACAGGAGACAGTTTTCCCTTTCCTCCCTCTTCTTCCTCAACATTTCAGCTTGGTGGGTGGTGGGAGTTTAGGTAAATGGGCCGACCCCCTCATCCCCATCTGGCCTCTCACTAGGTCTTGGGCGTCAGGATACTTTTCCCGACTTAACTTCGAGCCTGCCTCACAAGAACTGAAATGTGCTTTTCATCCCCTAATACTATATAATCTAACTTGGGATCGGTTCACTCTTCAAATATGCATTTAATTTTCAGGCAAATGCCTAGCACTGTGTGTTTAGACATTTAAATGACAAATTTTAAAATGTTTTTTAAGAGTATTTAGTTGTCTCTAAACCTTTGTCTGAACCACTAATTTTTTTTCATTTTTGCTCACCTAATTCTTACCTGTACCAGTCAAGGTCCAGCAAAAAACATAGAATACATGAAAATTAGGATAATTTGAGGGGACTTGGGAGAAGAACAAAGGATAGTGCAGAATTCTGGGCTGTTACAGCAGAGTCATTACCACTCCTGGGACCAATGGGACAGATGACATTTAAATGGAAGAATATATCTTTTTAAAAAGATATATATATTGCTGGGCTCGGTGGCTCAGCCTGTAATACCGCGCTTTGGGAGGCTGAGGTGATTGGATTGCCTGAGCCCGTGGGTTCAAAACCCGCCTGGCAACTTGGCGAGAACTCATCTCTACAATAAATCAAAAATGAGCCGGGCATGGTAGCACGTGCCTATAGTTCCAGCTGCTTGGAAGGCTGAGGCGGAAGGATCGCCGGAGCCCAGCAGGTCGAGGCTGCGGTGGCCGGGAGCGGCCACTGCACACCAGGCTGGGCGACAGAGTGAGACTCCAGCTCAAAAAAAGAAAAAAAAAATACATATTTTTTTTTTATTTTAAAGATGTGGGGCACAATTCAGGATTAGGTATTCAAGTGCACATTGTACAGGTAACGTTTGGACCTCCCTTTGATCCCCACTTTGCCTGGTTTGAGATCAGGTACCCTTACTGATGTTGTGTCCTCACCCCCACCCAGGCAGTATCCCGCTACTGCCAAACCCTTTCTTATAGTATTAAGGTAATTGACCAGGGTCCGCTTATGAGTGAGGAAGAATATATCTTAAAGCAAATATTTAGATTCTACCATATGGTAGAATGCTGGTGCTAGATGCAGGAAATAGAGTAATACAGACGCTCTCCTCCCTCCTCGTGAGACTTTATGAGCAAGTAGGAGACAGAGACACTCAACAAATGACTACAAACAAATATCACATACAATGGTTAAGTTCCATGACTGAAAAGTAGAGGAGGCCATGCGAAATTCTAGAGAGCGGCAGGACCTGGCTCCTGTCCATCAGGGAAGGATTTCCTGAGGAGGTGATGTTTGCAGGCAGAGGAGATTCCAGCTGCAGCAAGAATAGGCAGGGAGGGACTTGTGTGAGGTGGTAGGAACAGCACATGTGGAAACTCTGACCTTGGAAAGGACAGGGAGCATTTAAGGCTTCAAGAGAAGACCAGCATGGATGGAGTTCAACCCCCACAAGAGAGAGAGAGATGAGACCTGAAGCTGGAAAATGGTGCCAAGTCATGCGTGGTCTCACCATCAGAGTTGAGAATCTGGAACTCATACGAACATAGAAAGGTCACAGAAGGAATTTAAATGGGGATTTGTCTGCATTTTTAAAAAAGATTCTTAAAGTAAGGACTGGGTTTTGCTTATTTTCTAGTCCTGCATGATACCTTACACATAATTGGAGTTTTTCATATTTGTTGTTCTGAATTTCAATTCTGCGAGAAAGGTATTTTAGAAATTGTGTTTGGTAGCAGAAACTAAGGGAGGGTGTGTGGAATTAAATTCGGGACCAAAGCAATGGTTGCTTTCCTTCAGGAAATCTGTTTCCTCTGATTACCATATGTCAAGGTCTCATAAAATAAAAAAGATGCAATTGCTTAAAACAACTAACATTGGCATAGAGAAAATATTATTTCTTATGTATACTTATGGTTAAGCCATCAGCTATGAAATTAGACTGCCTGAATTTAAATCTTAGTTTACTACTCGCTAGCTGTGTGTCCTTGGGCAAGTTACTTAGCCTCTCTGTGCCTCAGTTTTCTTATCTGTAGAAGAAGAGTTTAATAATAATGTCATCTATTTCATCTCTGTTGTGATGATTAAGTGAGACTATATAAAAAGCATGTCAAAGACTGCCTGGCACAGAGTTAAGTGCCCAGTAAATGGCACCATTATTTTATTACATACTAACTTCATGGTGCATATAAAAAGTATTTTCTTCAACTTTAAAATAATATGCTGTTTAAAATGTTACCCATTCCTTGATTCTTAACAGTGGCTGCTGTTTATGCACTCATAATAATTATGTAATGGCCAAATGACTTTTATAGTAACGTTTAATGCATCAGCTTTTGGCTGTGCTTATTACACAAGGTAATAAGAACCCTAATATTAAGTTGTTTTTGATACATTCTGGATAACGCACTTTAGGAGATGCTTAAAGCTAACAACACATAAACCTATGGTATGTAGTTTTCCTTGATTTCCAGATCATAAGACATGTTTTGACACATGTGGGGGTCATATACAGAGATGGTCTTTTATTCTCTCCTCTTGCCCATTTTCCCAACCTTCAGAAAGCTGCTGATTTGCTGATGGTGTCATGGGGAGGTACAGAGACTTTCTGTCACAGGGCCAATTCCTGGCAAGGGTCGTCAGAGGACCGGTGGAGTGAGCTTCCAGATAAGTGTTCTGGGCCCAGGTGGGACTTTGTTCTGTCTGAACACAAAGTCTGAACAATATCCCAAAGGCCATTCTTAGGTTTTACACTGAATACTGGGTGTAAAGCAAGTCCCATGAACATCAGTTACTAACCCCTGGGCAGAGAGCCATTATAGAGGTCTTAGGCCCATTTTTTTTTTTTAAGGCCCATTAAGGGAGAATATGTTGATCAGCCCTGCCCAGGGGTCAGGATATGAAGGTAATCAACTGCCCTAAGAGTGAAAGCAAACTTAGAAACAACAGATTTGTTAATTTCTAAAGGTAGCTGGTCAGGACATGAAGGTAATTAATTGCCCTAAGGGTGAAAGTAAATTTAGAAACAACAGAGTGTTAATTTCTAACCATGCCTGCAGCTCTTCAGGGCTCAGGTCTTTTCTATGGCTTTTACCCCATGGCCTGATATTAATTTTATATAGGCGGTTTCATGAACATTCACACAAATTTATTTTTGAAGCTCATGAAGTTTAAAAGATTTCCCTTAGCTCAGTAGACAAGATATTCATTCTCTTTCTCCTAGCTGCAGAATGAGACTCCTGCCAGTTTCATAAATCATTCTCCAACTAGCCCATGACAGACAAAAATCAAAGAACAAGTTAGCACTGAACCAGTTACAGATTAGAAATCAGGTGTCAGGAGGCCCCATTGTTTCTTCTATAATGTATCCCCCAAACGGGTACACTGCTGTGCATGGGTGAGCGCTCCCATACTTGTTGACAGAGTTATTTTTAGAAAGTAATGCTTTCCCATTTATAAAATCCAGAGAGGCAACGTGATGTGTAGGCGGCAGTTCTCAGCCCTGGCTGCAGATCAAAATTACCTGTGGAGCTTTTAAAAACCTGCAGGCCATGACCTCACTCCAGACCAGTGATTTTCAGTCTGGCCTGCACCTGTGAATCCCTGGGGGGAGCTTTGGAAAACTAGGATGCCTTTCAGACAGCCCCACCCCAGGCCAATTGCATCAGACTCTCTGGGGGCTGGACCTAGAGAGAGGCAGTGCTTACTCAGCTGTCCAGGTGATTCTGATATACACCCAAGTCTGGGAACTACTGCTCTAAGTAGATTGAATTCACTTATTCATTTAACAAATGTTTACTGACTGCTGCTCTTTGCAAGGCATTGCTGGTCACACAGCAGTTAATGTACTACACACTTCCTGCTCTCGTGGGCTTAGATATCTGAATCAAAATTTTCAGGGGTGGGGCTTAGATAGCTGAAGCTGATTATTTATAAAGCGAATCAGCCGAGGTTGAGACTCCGGTTGGTAAAAAGAGCAGAGTCAGACAGCTCTGTTTGAATCTTGGTTCCTCTGCTTATTGGCTCTATGGTTTGGGGTAAGTTATGTAACTGTTCTAAGCCTCTGTTTCCTTATCTTTAAAATGTTGGAAAGCAGATCTTCCACTCTAGGGTTGTTATGAGCTTTAAATGAAAAAAGAAAATCTATAAAAACCTTGGTGCAGTAGCTAGTACTTGCCAGGCATTCGATAAATGTGAAGTTTTCTTCCTTTTCCCCTTTGTTTCTCCTGTTGCCCTTAAAGCCATTGGTTGTGCTAAGTACATGGGATGTACAGTTGAAGTATGAGGCACTGCCCTCGCTTTCCAGGAGTTATGGTGTAATAAACAATTAGAGAGCAACCACATCACACAAAAGTTATTCCTAGGTGTGTGGTATCGGCTGCATTTATTGCTGCGGGGGTTCTGGCTGGAGGAATAAGCACTGAAAATCAGGAGCCAGAGAAGGTTTCCTAAAGAGGAAGAATTTAAGAGGAATCTTGAAAAGTGAGTAGGTTTTGCCAGAAGGGGAAAGGAAGGTAGTACAGGATAATGGAAACAGCACAGCAAAGGTAACTTCTAAATGATACCCGAAGATAGGTCAGGTTGAAAGATAATATATACTTCGCAAGCATTTTTTTGCCATGTGTCTATGCATGTTATTGATCAAGAAAGTGGAGTTTACCTTTTTACCTGTGTGTGAGTGAATAATAAGGGGTGAGTTGTATGCATTGAAGAACATGTTATGAGGTATATATTTCTAATGATACATGCATTTGTTTTATATGTATAGTCCTCACTACGTTAATTAGGAAAAATTTGCATGCACCTCCATATTTTTACTTGGATTCTTCTCCGAGGTGGAGGGGTGGTACAAGCACACCGTCTTAGAAAAACCTCACATGCCTCATAAATAACAATGAATTTTCTGAACACGTAGAACAAAGAGCTGAATAAAGATGACATCATCCTCCTTAGAGTGAATTTTCATTCAGGTTATCATTTAACCCTGCTGGAGGTTTGTCTCAAACAGCTAGTCCTTGACCAATTATAAACGGCAAAGGGAGTGGATGTGCGGAAGCCTGTCTGTCGCTGTTGGGGGCGGGGAGAGGTGAGCGAGCGCCTCGCAGTAGCTGCCCCCCTCCCCGGCAGCCCCAGCATTATGTTCCCCCGCACTCCCTCCC